>NC_048218.1:139748807-139844419 GCF_002007445.2 Ailuropoda melanoleuca | reverse complement strand
CAGTCAAAACTAGAGGCTCTGACGGCCAGGGTCACCGAGGCAGAGGAACGCGTTAGCGAATTGGAGGATGGGTTAGTAGAAGAAAAAACGAAAATAGAAGCTGGTCTTAAAAAAATCCACGCCCACGAATGTAGATTACGGGAGATTACTGACTCTATGAAACGATCCAATGTCAGAATCATCGGCATCCCTGAAGGGGTGGAGAAAAACAGAGGTCTAGAAGAGATATTTGAACAAATTGTAGCTGAAAACTTCCCTAATCTAGCAAGGGAAACAAGCATTCGTGTCCAAGAGGCAGAGAGGACCCCATCCAAGCTCAACCAGGACAAACCTACGCCACGGCATGTCATAGTGCAATTCGCAAATATTAGATCCAAGGATACAGTATTGAAAGCGGCCAGGGCAAAGAAATTTCTCACGTACCAAGGCAAAGGTATCAGGATTACGTCAGACCTGTCTACAGAGACCTGGAATGAGAGAAAGGCTTGGGGGGGCATTTTTAAAGCTCTTTCAGAGAAAAACATGCAGCCAAGGATCCTTTATCCAGCAAAGCTGTCATTCAGAATTGATGGAGAAATAAAGACGTTCCAAAATCGCCAATCATTAACCAATTTCGTAACCACGAAACCAGCCCTACAGGAGATATTAAGGGGGGCTCTATAAAGGTAAAAAGGCCCCAAGAGTGATACAGAGCAGCAAGTCACAACCGATACAAAGACTTTAAAGAGAAATGGCATCATTAAAATCATATCTGTCAATAATCTCTATCAATCTAAATGGCTTAAACTCTCCCATAAAACGCCACAGGGTTGCAGATTGGATAAAAAGACATGACCCATCCATTTGCTGTCTACAAGAGACTCATTTTGAACCCAAAGATGCATTCAGACTTAGAGTAAGGGGATGGAGTACCATCTTCCACGCAAATGGACCTCAAAAGAAAGCTGGAGTAGCAATTCTCATATCAGATAGACTGGATTTTAAACTAGAGGCCATAGAGAGAGATACAGAAGGGCACTATATTATTCTTAAAGGAAGTATTCAACAAGTGGATATGACAATTATTAATATATATGCCCCCAACAGGGGAGCAGCAAGATACACAAGCCAACTCTTAACCAAAATAAAGAGACATATAGATAAGAACACAGTAATAGTAGGGGACCTCAACACCCCACTATCAGAAATAGACAGAACACCCTGGCAAAAACTAAGCAAAGAATCAAAGGCTTTGAATGCCATACTCGACGAGTTGGACCTCATAGATATATATAGAACACTACACCCCAGAACCAAAGAATACTCATTCTATTCAAATGCCCATGGAACATTCTCAAGAATAGATCATGCTCTGGGACACAAAACAGGTCTCAGCCAATACCAAAAGATTGAAATTATCCCCTGCATATTCTCAGACCACAACGCTCTGAAATTGGAACTCAACCACAAGGAAAAACCTGGAAGAAACTCAAACACTTGGAGGCTAAGAACCATCCTGCTCAAGAATGACTCGATAAACCAGGAAATCAAAAAACAAATTAAACAATTTATGGAGACCAACGAGAATGAATACACAACGGTCCAAAACCTATGGGATACTGCAAAGGCAGTCCTAAGGGGGAAATACATAGCCATCCAAGCCTCACTCAAAAGAATAGAAAAATCTAAAATGCAGTTTCTATATTCTCACCTCAAGAAACTGGAACAGCAACAGAGGGACAGGCCTAACCCACTGACAAGGAAGGAGTTGACCAAGATTAGAGCAGAAATCAATGAATTAGAGACCAGAACCACAGTAGAGCAGATCAACAGGACTAGAAGCTGGTTCTTTGAGAGAATCCATAAAATTGATAGACCACTGGCAAAACTTGTCCAAAAACAAAGAGAAAGGACTGAGATTATTAAAATTATGACTGAAAAGGGAGAGGTCACGACCAGCACCATTGAAATTGCAAGGATTATTAGAAACTTTTATCAACAGCTATATGCCAAAAAACTAAACAATCTGGAAGAGATGGAGGCCTTCCTGGAAACCTATAAACTACCAAGACTGAAACAGGAAGAAATAGATTTCTTAAATAGGCCAATTAACTATGAAGAAATTGAGTCAGTGATAAACAACCTTCCAAATAATAAAACTCCAGGCCCAGACGGTTTTCCTGGGGAATTCTACCAAACATTCAAAGAAGAAATAATACCTATTCTCCTAAAGCTATTTCAAAAAATAGAAACAGAAGGAAAGCTACCAAACTCATTCTATGAGGCTAATATTACCTTGATCCCCAAACCAGGCAAAGACCCCCTCAAAAAGGAGAATTACAGACCGATTTCTCTAATGAATATGGATGCCAAAATCCTCAACAAGATCCTTGCTAATAGAATCCAACAGTACATTAAAAGGATTATCCATCATGACCAAGTGGGATTCATACCTGGGATGCAAGCATGGTTCAACACTCGCAAATCAATCAATGTGATACATCATATCAACAAGAAAAGACTCAAGAACCATATGATCCTCTCAATTGATGCAGAAAAAGCATTTGACAAAATACAGCATCCTTTCCTGATTAAAACCCTTCAGAGTGTAGGAATAGAGGGTACATTTCTCAATCTCATAAAAGCCATCTATGAAAAGCCTACTGCAAGCATTATTCTCAATGGGGAAAAGCTGGAAGCCTTTCCCTTAAGATCAGGAACACGACAAGGATGCCCACTCTCGCCACTATTATTCAACATAGTACTAGAAGTCCTTGCAACAGCAATCAGAAGACAAAAAGGGATCAAAGGTATCCAAATCGGCAAAGAAGAAGTCAAACTGTCTCTCTTTGCAGATGACATGATACTCTATATGGAAAACCCAAAGGAATCCACTCCCAAACTATTAGAAGTTATAGAACAATTCAGTAAGGTGGCAGGATACAAAATCAATGCCCAGAAATCAGTTGCATTTCTATACACGAATAACGAGACTGAAGAAAGAGAAATTAGGGAATCCATCCCATTTACAATAACACCAAAAACCATGCGTTACCTTGGAATTAACTTAACCAGAGACGTAAAGGACCTATATGCTAGAAACTATAGATCACTTTTGAAAGATATTGAGGAAGACATAAAAAGATGGAAAAATATTCCATGCTCATGGATTGGAAGAATTAACATAGTTAAAATGTCCATACTACCCAGAGCAATCTACACTTTCAATGCTATCCCGATCAAAATACCGAGGACATTTTTCAAAGAACTGGAACAAATAGTCCTTAAATTTGTATGGAACCAGAAAAGGCCCCGAATCTCCAAGGAACTGTTGAAAAGGAAAAACAAAGCTGGGGGCATCACAATGCCGGATTTCGAGCTGTACTACAAAGCTGTGATCACAAAGACAGCATGGTACTGGCACAAAAACAGACACATCGACCAATGGAACAGAATAGAGAACCCAGAAATGGACCCTCGGCTCTTTGGGCAACTAATCTTTGATAAAGCAGGAAAAAACATCCGGTGGAAAAAAGACAGTCTCTTCAATAAATGGTGCTGGGAAAATTGGACAGCTACATGCAAAAGAATGAAACTTGACCACTCTCTCACACCATACACAAAAATAAACTCCAAATGGATGAAAGACCTCAATGTGAGACAGGAATCCATCAAAATTCTAGAGGAGAACATAGGCAACAACTTCTATGACATCGGCCAGAGCAACCTTTTTCACGACACATCTCCAAAGGCAAGAGAAATAAAAGATAAAATGAACTTATGGGACTTTATCAGGATAAAGAGCTTCTGCACAGCCAAGGAAACAGTCAAAAAAACTAAGAGACAGCCCACGGAATGGGAGAATATATTTGCAAAGGACACCACAGATAAAGGACTGGTATCCAAGATCTACAAAGAACTTCTCAAACTCAATACACGAGAAACAAATAAACAAATCATAAAATGGGCAGAAGATATGAACAGACACTTTTCCAATGAAGACATACAAATGGCTAACAGACACATGAAAAAATGTTCAAAATCATTAGCCATCAGGGAAATTCAAATCAAAACCACACTGAGATACCACCTTACGCCAGTTAGAATGGCAAAGATAGACAAGGCAAGAAACAACAATTGTTGGAGAGGATGTGGAGAAAGGGGATCCCTCCTACATTGTTGGTGGGAATGCAAGTTGGTACAGCCACTCTGGAAAACAGTGTGGAGGTCCCTTAAAAAGTTAAAAATTGAACTACCCTATGACCCAGCCATTGCACTACTGGGTGTTTACCCCAAAGATACAGACGTAGTAAAGAGAAGGGCCATATGCACCCCAATGTTCATAGCTGCATTGTCCACAATAGCCAAATCATGGAAGGAGCCGAGATGCCCTTCAACAGATGACTGGATTAAGAAGCTGTGGTCCATATATACAATGGAATATTACTCAGCTATCAGAAAGAACGAATTCTCAACATTTGCTGCAACATGGACGGCACTGGAGGAGATAATGCTAAGTGAAATAAGTCAAGCAGAGAAAGACAATTATCATATGATTTCTCTCATCTATGGAACATAAGAACTAGGAGGATCGGTAGGGGAAGAAAGGGATAAAGAAAAGGGGGGTAATCAGAGGGGGGAATGAAACATGAGAGACTATGGACTGTGAGAGGCAAACTGAGGACTTCAGAGGGGAGGGGTGGGGGAAGGGGATAGCCTGGTGATGGGTAGTAGGGAGGGCACGTATTGCATGATGCACTGGGTGTTATACGCAACTAATGAAGCATCGAACTTTACATCGGAATCTGGGGACGTACTGTATGGTGATTAACACAATATAATAAAATAAAATTAAAAAAAAAAGAAGGAAGCAGCTAATTGGACACATTCAGGTTTAGAGCATCAAACACAGTTTACATCTGTGTCTACATCTCTCAGTCGCTCTCTCTTTACCTGACAAATATATGTATATATGTGTATACACACACACACACACATATACATATATATACATATATATATATATATATTTTCTCTGTTCTCTTCTGGAAAAATAGAGATAATTGGTATGTGGTCTGAAGAAGGGACATTTACTTTAGGTGAGCCCACACAATAAGATTGAACAATTCAGTCTTAGAATGTGTTTAGAAGAATAAACTCTGTAGGTAAAAGTATCTAGGAAACATGGACAGCATGTAGCAATACTTTCTTGCTATCTTCCTAGCATGGGGCATTTACAAAGTGACGCTGTGTGCACCGTCCACAGCTGTAACGAAGGAGGCTCCTCACAGCTGGAGGCAATTGGTCAGGTGATTAGTGGCACCTAAACTCTGCCAGCAGCCTAAAAGCCGAGGTGGAACACCCCGCTTAGAGATCTCTGGCTTTGGATCTACAAAGCATCAGATGCCGACAGGATCACTTACTACCTTGGGAAAGTCGCTGAATCTCTGTGAACCTGCTGCCACATTTGTGAGACTCGCGTAATAATCTGTTCCCGTAGGTACGCTACATGAGGTTCAAATGACACGGTGTGTGTGAAGGATGAAAAAGTAAAGCAATGTATAAATTTTTGATATTAATACCAAAGATCATTTGAGCTTTTTACTTATTTATCAAGGTTTGGATGCAATTGAGCAACTTGGAGCTGTAACTATACTTAAAAATAAAGAAGTTCTACTGGAAAGTGGCAAAAGCACATTGGGTAGGGTGGAAATGGAAGAAAATGAACATGATTTCATTCACACATTGGTTGCTGAAGTTGTCACCACTTCATGGAAATAAATATTTCCCCATGTTTCCAAAACATAAAATTTCTGCTCTTATTTACCATCTTATATTTAAATATTTAGTCTCTGAATGTCAATCCAGAATATGCCATGTTGAAATGCTGGGTCAGCATCTGATCCCTGTTCTTTTTCCAAGAGGACAACTGCTCAATCTCCCCTCCAGCCAAAGGATAAAGTAAGGTATTCTAAAAGAAACAAGTTAAACTTACTTTCTATTTCATACACTAAAAATTCCTCATTTAATTTCCCCAGTCAATTACAGCGCTAAAAGATTTACTCCGGGAGTCGATAAGTAGATTGGTTGAATAAAGGACTTACTATTTACAATCTCTCCCCACTTTTTCTTACAATACCAGCAAAAATAATAAAGGGAGGAGGGAGAAAAGAGGGGAAAAATCTGTTTAAATTTCTCTCAAGCTGGCCCAGCTAAAAACTCCAGCAGTGGAAGGCTTGATGGCTAAGATTGATGAGCGCCATCTCCCTTGGCTGAATATCAAGTCTTGTCTCCTTTGTAATTTCCTCAGCACCTTTGGCTAAGGAAGAGGCATTCTGAGGTTGATCACACCTGCTTCCCCCCCTAGTCCTGGCGAGAGCAACCTCTAACTAGGCAGACCCTCTTGCCAGATGAGAAGAGAAAGAAAAATATACAGAAAAAAATCTAAAAGCCGTACAATGCCACAGTGGAGAGAGCTGAAGAGAGATGACATGGTTTTATTATTTCATTTCCCTTCACAGCGACTCGTATGTGGATAAATCAGATATGCACTGTCATTAAAATGTAGAAAGCCTCTTTGGAGGTAGCGGAGAACATTTTTGCTAATAAAAGCAGTGATAAATTAATCATGTCACCAACATGAAACTTTAAGTAGGTGTTTTATCATGTTCAGCCTTGGTGTAATATTTTGAATTTGTAACAATGGAAAAATAAGCCATACAACCTATATCCCAAATACATGATATGACATTGCTTTTAGATTCTTTAATATAAGATGTATCATACTTTCACTCCACACAATTAGAATAATGTATGTTTATTCACACAAAATAATCGCAAGGAAGAAAACTGTCTATGGATTACAGAAAATGGACTAGGAAACACTACAAGAACAGGATAGGAAACATATGGTGTCAGATATTCAGTCAGAGATCAGCACGATTTTGTTTCTTCGGCAAATTCTTGGACCTTCTCTTTCAGGTTGCGCTGGAATCTCCCTTCCAAGTCACTACAGCATAAATCAAATTTTTATCATTTATACTTCTAACAAGTGGAAAGAAGAGGAAGTTCTCGTACGCTGCAGAGAATGTATCAGTGCCTTGCTAAAGATGACTACATCTGTTTCCCACGTATGGATATAAGTGGAAAGAAAAACATAGCCCCCAGGGGTCTTATTTTACCAGTTGACATGCTTACTGAGAAGGGTTATTTCTTGGTGATTTTCTTAATTTCACATGACTCACGCATTTTTTTTTTAATGCCATATCTTCAAGCTCTATGCACTGGTGAAACACCTATGATGATATAAACTAGAAAGATGTTTCCATTGACCATTCTTAATCTTTTCTTTTATCTTCTCTTCTGAACTTCTGTTTCTTTCCTAATTCCACCATAAAACATACTTTTAGAAGGATCCCAGAGGAAGCAGTTAGTTTGGATAAGAGAAGATGAAGAAGGATCTTCGGAAACTCTAAAATAGGAATGGGAAGCAGAAAGGAAGAAAAACCAGGCACCCAGATTCAAAACATTATAAACCCGCTTTCTCTGGCCACTCAGGACTTTTGCTTAGGCAAATACATTTGGGAAAATGACTGTGATTATTTATTTAGCTTAACAAAATAGATATTCACTCTGAGAAAACTGGTGACCCAAACTGATGGGAACCACACAGTTACCTGCCTTTGTGAGAAGCTGCGTTGTCCAAAGATACGGCAGAGAGGAAGATAAGCAAACCTCGGCTCCCTGAAGAGTCTAATCACATAACTTACTTAGAAGCATCTTCAAAGCTGCCAGGGAAACAATTTGAAAAGCCTGCCAGTGAGTCAGATCCTGCTGCTAGCAAAAGGTCTTTCAAAGGCTGGCATCTGGGTCCTGTGATTGCCATTCAGAAAGGGCGGCTGGGACTTCATGTTTAATCTCTGGCGATCATGTGCTCTGGCCATTACTGGACTATTTGGACTGTGAAGACTGTTGTCTGGATTCACGATGAAAGCCTATCTTGTGGTTTCACTTCAGAATAAGATTCTCTCACGCTATCCTTTTAATTTACTTACCATTTTGCATTGACTTTAGCATGTGTTTGCTCTGTGCTATGAATTCAGTAAACTCTCTTCTTCACAAAACAGGGGCAAAGTTAAAAACCCAGCTTTTTGCACACATAGGGCTCATAAATCTCATAAAAAATGAGCTTCACGGGGCTCCTGGTGACTCAGCCGTTAGGTGTCTGCCTTCGGCACTGGTCATGATCCCAGGGGCCTGGGATCGAGCCCCACGTCAGGCTCCCTACTCAGCGGGGAGCCTGCTTCTCCCTCTCCCACTCCCCCTGCTTGTGTTCCCTCCCTCTCTCGCTGTCTCTCTCTGTCAAATAAATAAATAAAATTTTTAAATAAAAATGAGCTTCACATCCTCTTTTTAAAATACTATTTTGAGACAGTTCTTTCATTATGACAAAGCTCACATTTGTTTTATTCAGAAATTTCTTTAATTCATCTCCACATAGCAGCTACTATCATGTAGCTATTACAGACATTTGAAGTCATGAAAAAGCCTGTTGCATCTCCTGTCCCCTTCCCACCATAATACTCCGAATCATATCCCACGTTGACATCGTCTCCCCTGAAAACGGTTATGTCAGTAATGGAAATACTCATGCCAGTATTTTGGGGAAAAATATATTCTAATCTCTCTTAGGCTTGCCTAAGGGGGTTACCAAAATGGCACTTCCCCAATCAACCTTAATTTAGCCACCTCTGGAGGTAGCTTGCAGACAACCCGATTCACTCTCTTCTTTCCGCATGGCTCACTACCGCCATCACCTTCCCTCAGCTCACTCCTAATGACTTGTCATACAACATCCTCCCCAACTGCACATAGTCCAGTAGACAATTGTATCCACTTGGAATCCCCTCACAGAAGGTCCTACAATTCTCCTACAAGTGCATGCACATTAACTGCCCAGTATTTCAGTGGTCTTCTTCCTAGGTCTCAGTTTTGTTCTTGGCTACAGATCATCCTCTCTTTACAGATCTCAGTCTGTGGTTTTAACCTATTGTACTGAACCAGTCACAGTCTTGAGATGGGCTTCTTTGTGGTAAGTCTCACTAGCTTGAGCTTCCTGCAATAATCTTCATGCAAGTGTGTATAATTCATATAAAACTAACATACAATTGAGAAAACGCCACCTGAACACTGACACTTTTCTGAAGTCCATTAATTTTTTTTATTGAGACCATAATTATTATGCACAAAACTGTAGAGAATTACTGAACTTTAGAGGATATTGAAAGATTGACTGATTTCTAAAATATTTACCAACCAATATCCAAAGTTAGAGAATAATAGCCATGGGACATGTAAATATTATAGCTGTAGGCATTTGTTTATGTCTTGAAAATTGTAATGTTAACTGAAGTTTCAACTCCAATTTAAAAGACAAATAGGGCTGTAGATGTGGGTTTTGCAACCCTTAACTAAAATAAAACCCTTGACGTTCTGGTGTCTGTGGCTTTCCAAATACTATCATGACCACTTAGACCTGAAGCAAAGCATGATGGTTGATAGGCCACACCCATTTTTATAGCATGTCCAGGAAACTTTTAATTTTAGTATGCAGCTGATTAGGGAAACAACTTATATACACAGTCGTGGTGGAAATACGTACCTGCTATTTAGATTAACCCAATTTTTAATTCTTAAAATATAACTGAATGGCCAAGTACAATTAGACAAATGAGAAAAATCAACAGCATTGGCTAGCCAGAACTGTTGACCCAAAAGACCAAAAATCTAAGAGGTAATTCAGGAAATAGAAGAGATTTGAAAAATTCCAATTTTTTAGAATCAAATGCTATCAAAAGGTAACAAGGTAACATTCAGGGACCAGGAAAGGGTCCTTTGAAATTAAAATAAACACACACACACACACACACACACACACACACACACACAGACTGAGAGAGAGTGAGGGAAAGAGAGAGAGAGAAATCTGGGAGAATGCAGAATGTAGAAACTGATAAAAAGGGGATAGAATCTTAGATATAGAAGATTAATACAGGGAGAAGAATATCCAGCTAATAAAAATATCAGAAAAAATCGAGGGGAATATTGTCTAAGAAATAATTGAATTAATTGTTCATAGTTGAAGAAAGACAAAAATCTTTAGATTATATGGTCACCCAGCGGCCTGAAGAAAACCCCACATATTAATAAAACCTGAACTTTCAGAGTGCAAAGATAAGAAAAAACAAAAGATTGTAAAAAATTTCCAGAGAAACAAGGCATGTTTCCAATAAATGTACAAGTCATCAATTTGCACTACAGTTTGTGATCACTGATGTGATACGTTGGAAAACAGAGGAGTAATATCTTCTGAGTTTTAATAGAAAATCTTGTATACCAAAACAATATAGCCTGGGTTATTTCATTTAAAAGAGGTAGAGAAGGAGGATTCATGGCTGTTTTTATAATTCTGTAAAAAAAAATACATATAAAGACTCAAGAGAACCTTTGTTGGTGTCACGGTATTACTATTTATTTATCTTTTTTTAAAGATTTTATTTATTTATTTGACAGAGAGAGACAGCGAGACAGAGAACACAAGCAAGGGGAGTGGGAGAGGGAGAAGCAGGCTTCGCCAAGCAGGGAGCCCAATGCCGGGCTCGATCCCAGGGATCATGACCTGAGCCGAAAATGTCTGAGCCACCCAGGCACCCCACTATTTATTTATCTTAAAGACTTATTTATTTATTTATTTGAAAGAGAGAGAGAGAGAGAGAGAGCCAAGCAGGGGGAAGAGTAGAGGGGGAAGGACAAGCAGACTCCGTGCAGGGAGCCCCACCTATGGCTCAATCTCAAGACCTTGAGATCAGATCATGACCTGAGCTGAAATCAAGAGTCAGTTTCTCAACACACTGAGCACCCAGGTGCCCCTTGCAGTATTACTATTCAAAAAAAAAAAAAAAAAGAATCTTGTTTATTTCAATAATCCTCACAATCCTAGTTCCCTTGTTTTTGAAACAGTGACCACACCCGTTCCACCAGCTGATGACATAGTTGTGAGGAGGATGTGAAGTCATCAGTTTGAAAATACTTTAATAACTGTTAAACATAATTTAAAGATAAGTTTCTCACCTCTGTTTCTTGTAACTCTCACTCAGAAACAAGCCACTCGCCCAATATCACTGTTTTATTTCTGGAGCATTCTTGGATAGACTGTTTCTTTTGAAATTTTGATCTTCAGATGGTAAGTCTTTTGATCACTCAAATGGGCTGGTCACTATGGCATCAAGAGGGAATGCGAAGTGTTCTGCGGTGCTCTGTTCATTGTCCATGCTGTGTATCCATAAAAAGTCTTAATTTTGTTTCAAAATTTAGGTTAAAATGAACAAATACTACTGTTACCTGCTCACTTTTGAAACCATATTTTCTAGTCTTTTTGCAATGAACTAATGAAAATACAATACTTTCTTGGGTACTGAGATAATTCTGTGGCCTAAGAGAACTTGGGTGGCTTTCCTTCTCTCTAAAACATATGGGACAATTTGGGAGCACATACGGGATTCTGGAAGCGATGCAGATTGTTTAGCGTACAGTGAAATGTTTTTCCTTATCTTAAAGCCTTGAAACATCCCAGTTCTTAGAGACAAATGCCAGCCTGCTTTACTCAAGCCTGCTGGCCAATCTCTCTCTCTTTACAATTTCTTTCCTGTAAGAAGAACAGATGCATGTATCACTTTCATTGAAATTTTAATCCACTTCCTGTAAGTGCTATCCAGAAGCTGCTATTTCTTATTCACTTGAAGGGTCACTGGTGTCAGTACACATCCCTTTACCCATGGCAGTTGCTTTTTTTTTTTTTTTTAAGATTTTATTTATTCATTTGACAGAGACAGAGACAGCCAGCGAGAGAGGGAACACAAGCAGGGGGAGTGGGAGAGGAAGAGGCAGGCTCATAGCGGAGGAGCCTGATGTGGGGCTCGATCCCAGAATGCCGGGATCACGCCCTGAGCCAAAGGCAGATGCTTAACCGCTGTGCCACCCAGGTGCCCGGCAGTTGCTTTTTGATTATAAATCGATGAAGGTTTCAGATGGATTCCTTTGATTGGAAGAGTGCCAGTGATATATTGCTTTGTCATCAGAACATAACTTCCTTATAGGGATAGTGAGTGGCCACTGAACATTTTTCCTTTGGATGTCTACAAGTACAATGCAGATTCCTGCAGGAGGCTGAGTAGAACATATAAATAAGCTATTACATGTTGAAAAGTAGTAAGAACAGGGATTAGCTATTATAGATTGTCTATATCAGTAAATGGTTTTTGCATAGAAGTGATTCTCTGCGGGAGTCTATGATTACCTAGATAATTTCCCCAATTTACTTACATTAAATTTCAATTGTCTTTTGTGTTTCAGCAATCCCTGAGGGGGGTTGGGTAAGTGGGTGTGTGTAGGTGCCCTTCAAAAGAAGTATCATTTAGTCTCTGCTTTCAAATACAGAAACGGGAACATAATATACTTTGCAATAAAAAATCAATCTAGGGGTGCCTGAGTGGCTCAGTCAGTTAAATGTCTGCCTTCTGTTGGGGTCATGACTCTGGAATTCCGGGATCCAGCCCGCATGGCTGCCTGCTCAGCCAGAGTCCACTTCTCCCTCACCCTCCCGCCATGGGCTCTTGTTCTCTCTCTCCTTCATTCTCTCTCAAATGAATAAATAAAAATTAAAATATTAATCTATATTGCAGCTACATTCTTTTCATAAATGAATAGATGTGTCATATTCAAAGCGCTATATTGCTATTCATCTAAGAGAGGATGCTTTGGCCAGAAGGAGAAGTTACCCTGTAGCATCATCAGCCGTTCGTTTTATCAGGTGCTTTTGAAATGTATCAATTATATCTGCTTGTCTTTGTGCAGAGCCCCTGGATACACTTCCACTTCTCTGGTGGTCACTTTCGTTTGAAGATTACATGTTTCTTTGTAAGTATACTCTCCTGATCTGTTCCCCATTATCTTTGTGTGACTGATAAGATATGTTACTTTTTTACCCTTAAGACCTTTGGAAATAAATAATTCACATGAATAAATTTCTTATGGGAATACATTAGATAAGCAACTCTCTAATTTAAAGGAAGGTGACTTGTATATTTAATTGAATCTGATAAAGTAGTTGCAAAATACATTTTTCAACGGAATTCTTCTTATGTATATATTATTAATTCCCTGCTTCCTTACAAACATGTCTGTTGCAACTTTAAAATAAAAGACATATCAACAGATGCTAAGACAAAGGTTAAAGAATAAACCACTATTATATCTGCTTCCTAAACTTCACAGATATGTTCTTTTTGTTGTTGCTTGTTTTTTAGGGAGAGAGAGGGACAGAGCATGCTCCTGCAGGGGGGGAAGGGCAGAGAGAGAGAATCTCACAATTTGAGGTTCCATCTCACAACCCTGAAATCAGGCCCTGAGTCAAAATCAAGAGTCAACACTTAACCAATTGAGCCACAAGGCACCCCGCACAGATATGTTCTTAAAAAGCAACTTGGATAGAATACATGTAACTACTCATTGTCGTTATCTCTGAATCACAGTAGTGTCAACAACTTAACTTTTCTTTTCCATAACTACTGCCGTAAAAATGTTCAGCAAGGAGCATGCAAAACTTTTACGATCAAGTTACTATTTTAAAAATGGATAATTTTTATTAAAATTTAAATAAGGAAATTATTTGAAAAAAAGAAAGCTCACCTAAGCACTACAAAAAGTATGGCTGTGTCAAGCCCCTGTGGTCCTCTACTACTTAAATTATAGAAATCTTAGCCTATTAAGATCAGGTCATGAAATGCTTTTTTTTTTTTTTTTTTTTGCAAATGAGTAGAGTGAATAGGTGACAAAATGTTAAATTTTTTTTCCAATGGCTCAGTGGCTGGATCTAGGATTCCCAACCTCTGACAAGAGGTTTTCCATAATGAAAGCATCCTCTTGTTGAGGGAGATACTTCTAAGAATATGATAACAACTTAACTAAAGAAAAAATTCATATTCATGCCTGACCTGTTATTCCTTTATTTCTTATGCTTCTTAAATTTCATTCTCAAATAAAACTATCCATATCTGTCTCCACAAGAGCAGACAATATAATAGAGAGATCACACTTAATAAATATTAATTTTGCCACATATTTTCATTCATTTACCTCTTTCCAAGAGTCTAATACAAGTGAAGTAATGGGCAACAATTAAATAATGCAGGATAAGATGGGAAATACAGTGTACGTTGATAAGAGTCCGGGAAGAGAGAGTCATTTAACTTTGCTTATTAGCCGGAGCTCTCCAAAGTGGACTGGTGAGGGTGCATCTCCTCTCTCATGTCTCAGAGCCTGCCAGGGACGCAAGCCAGCATGGCAGCAGCGCACTCCCCAGAGCATTATTTAACTGCTTGAATCAAGATGTTCTTGGGAAATGCACATTCCCGGACTTTTCATTTGCCTGATCTTACAAATTTCCTCCTGAGGTGTATGATAATATGAGGAGTTTTGTTTTGTTTGACCACTTTTATTTAAAATACTCTTTTTTAAAAATTCTAAATATTCTTGACAAATACATGGACCTTCTTGTTAGCTTCTGTATTAGTTTGCCAGGACTGCCAAAACAAGGCACCATGAACTTCGTGCCTTAAATAGCAGAAACCTATTGCTTGCAGTTCTGGAGAGAAGGGCAAGATCAAGGTGTCAGCAGAACTGAATCCTTCGGAGGGCTGTGAAGAATTTGCTCCAAGCTTCTTACTTTACTTGCTGGTTTGCTGTCAATCGTTCATGTTCCTTGGCTTGTAGAGATCTCACTCCAATGTCTGCCTTCCTCTTCACACAGCGAACTTTCTCCCCGCACATGGGTCTCTCTCCACGTTCCCCTTTTCATCAGGATACCAGTCATATTGGATGACGTACGGTTCACCCTAATTTCAACTTGATTTAATTTCAACTTGATTACCTCTGTAAAGACCTTATCACGTTCTTGTCACATTATGAGATCCTGGGGTGGGGGGGGTGGTTAGGATTTTAATATATAAAATTTTGAAGGACATGATTCAACCCATAACAGCTTCTGCCTTACGACCCAACTGGGCTGTGCCTTTCATACTTCTAACCTTCAGAAAAGTGAAGGCCAGAGACTCTCAAAATCTGGATGTCAGAGACAATTCCTTGTTTCTGGAATGCAGTTTTGAGAGTGACTGACTGTTCTCCCAAGGGTTCCCTCCTTGGCTTTTATTTTGCCTTCTCTGTTTCCCATTCTTGCCACTGAGATTCAGTTCTGGCGTCTTCAGTTCCAGGGAGACATGTTGCCCACAGGACTTTTGGGTCCCGCTGCTAGGCCACAGGCCCTCCTCGGGCAGCTGCTCTGCGTTGGCACCCAGCAACCGCCATTGTATCACGTGAGTATGGACTGTCTGTGAAATTGACCCTACCTTCCAAGGAAGACTATTTCAAACTCTATGTTCCCTTCCCTAGCAATCACCTTTGGGTACTTTGGGTGAGTTTGACAATCTACCTTCTCTGCACTTAGATCAAGGGTCACTTTGTGGCCTCCTTCGTGTACCCTCCCTCATTCCTGTCACCACTGCAAATGAGTCCGCCATTTTGTGAGCAGAGTCAGTCATTTCACTGCTTCCCACACCAGCAAGTTCTCAGGCACCCACCTGGGAACAAAACCAAGTCCACTTGATCTAATTGCCATTCATATCCTAGTTACAGAAACCAACATATATCTGCTTGGTGAAACAAACACTCTCTTTCCCTCACTCTTCTGCTTTGATTTCTCATCTCGCCAAAGCTCACACAAACTAGCACTGAGTACACTTAATCAGTTAAACCCTTCCATAAGAGCAATAGCAGGAGGTGCCAACGATATGCAAGAAACTCTCTGAATAACACTTTATCGATATTACCACTTTAGTCCACAGAAGATCCTCACAAGGGATGCATTATTGTTTACTGTTTACACGTTTCACATGGAGAAATTAATAACATTTGTTGAAGGTTTACTACAAACAAGACACACGTCTATACATTTCATGTATCTTATTTAAGCCTTACCAAAAAACTTAGGAGGCAGGTTTAATTTGTGTCAGGCAGGGTCTCTGCAAGAAAGGGATGGCTCAAACTGAGATATTTTAATGCAGAGCTGTGACAAAGAAATAACACTGAGGTACCCAGATCATCTTGAGATGGTGAGATGTATCAGCCCTGAGAGCCAACTGGACTAAGGAAGGAAGATAATTGATAGAGCCAGAGAGCAGCTGGGGCCCCATGGGAGCTGGAGCATGATGTAAGGGTCGACTGGACGTACCAAAGTTTGGAAGGGATGAAGATGCTGTCGAAGATAAGACAGGGCAAAGAATGAGCAAATTATCTCTTTTAAAGACTGAATCCTGAGGTTGTGCACGTTATTTCTGCTTCTGCCCCATTGATCAGAACTTAGCCTTGATCCCATGTCTAGATGTGAGGGAGCTCAGGGAATTCAGATTCCACTGTTAATTATGGACAGTCACGTACCTAAATCAAATCTGGAGAGAAAGGATATTTGAAGCCAAAGGGGAATTTCAAGCAACTGGATTGAAATTTGTTGTTGCCGTAATTTAGTCCAATACATTATTGCTCTTAGGATGAATTAGTTTCTTTCCTCTAACACTGATTTCAATACTTCTACTTTGTTTCAACTCTTAAAAACAGTTCTTCTCTGTTCCCCTTCATAAAAGAGTTTCAATATATACACCTCCTGGACTTGTTTACTTTTGATTAGCTTCTAAGCACCTCTCACCTCTAAATTACAACAAAGGAAACATACACTAAAGAAGAGAGACCTTAAATAATTATAAATAAAAATGCATGTCTGTGTTCATTTCAAGGGCTCAGAACCATCTTAAACCTTTTTATAAAAAAATCTACTTAGTTACCTTTCACAGGTAACAGGTACTTGTCAGTAGATATGAGTTTCTTGTGCTAAAGAAAACCAGGGTTTATGCCTACTTATAAAATACTTTCCTGAACCCTGAAAGCCAATTTAGCATTTCATGTCACTTTCAAAGTTTTTCTCACTTCAACAAGAGGCACTCATGTTGTCTGGGATGTTTGGTAATTGAGTTTCTCAAGGAATATGTGACACATTGTGATGTAGTGTAAAAGGATTTTAGAGCTATCCATTCCCAGACCCTTCATAATCGGCTAAAAATATATTTCAGTGTCCCTTGCCTGTGCCTCAGGAGGCCCTACCAACCTCATATTTCTTAATCTGATCTTATTTTCTGGCCATCAATTTGATTTCTCAGCAACTGGCAGTGCCTGGTCTTTTTTGAATAGCCTCATGTCTATAAATCTTTATCTCTATTTTTTCAATTTTCCTCCCAGTCTCTGTTGATCTTAACCCCTAAATTTTTATCACTTGTAGCCTGGATTACAGGTGACCTTTTCATTGCTCTCGGTCAAGTTTCCACTTAATAAGGCTGGAATGGCCCTTGTCATTTAAAAAAGAATAATGAGCAGTCCTGAATGAAAGGTGAGGAATAGAAATACCCAGGGAGAGGGAAGGAGGGAGGGAAAGAAAAAGAGAGAGAGGAAGTGAGAGAGAGAGAGAAGAAAAAAAACCCCAGGGCCTTAAAAGTTGAGTGCTTCACTGCCCGTGTATTTTTCCTTCTTCTTTATATTCAATCTACTCCATTCCCTGTTTTCTGGAGAAATAGCTGATAAACTTGAATCTCTCTCTTGAGCCACTGTGAATAAACCAAGTACTTCATATGGTGAATAAACTATGATTTGAGGGAGAAAAAGACTAATACTTTTTCTGTTGACCTAAATGTACCTTTTTATAATAGCAAAAAGTAAATCACTTATAATTTTGTATTTCCTGGGTAATTTTTTTGATACTTATGGAATGTTTTAAAAGTGCTTTAAAGAAGTGACTATCTCCTTGTATAAAACATGTCTAGTCCCTTCCAAGCTACTTTGAACCTGACAAATTTAATTATGATGCCGGAGAGCATGTGGTAGACAT
Source organism: Ailuropoda melanoleuca (assembly GCF_002007445.2). Taxonomy (NCBI): domain Eukaryota; kingdom Metazoa; phylum Chordata; class Mammalia; order Carnivora; family Ursidae; genus Ailuropoda; species Ailuropoda melanoleuca. The sequence continues at coordinate 139,826,397 of NC_048218.1, read as the reverse complement.
CACCCTATGCCAACAGTTTTCTTTTTAAGTGTTCACCTTCTCTCCTGATTCTCCGATAAATCTGTCAGATTTGTATTTCGTTGTTCAACATGCATGAAGCAGGCATTTGAGTGAGTCTACGATAACTGCTATAAGATTAAACCACTGACAGGCTTCGCTGTCTGGGAATTTGGGCCCATGGGAAATACACACATGGTTAAAAGAGTTCACCAGAGGATGCTGATACTTCAACATATTTCTTTAGATATAATTTTTGTTTTGTTTTGTTTTGTATTTTGGAGATTTATCCATTTAGGAGAGAGAGAGAGCAGGGGAGGGGCAAAGGGAGGGGGAGACACTCAGACTCCCTGCTGAGCAGGGAGCCCCACAGGGGCTCTGATCCCAGGACCCTGAGCTCATGACCTGAGCCAAAATCAAGAGTCGGCCACTCAGTCGACTGTGCCATCCAGGTGCCCCTTTCGATACACTTCTTATTGCTTAATATATGAAGCAATAACTTAACAACAATGTCAGAAGAAAATAAATCTACATGATTCGGAATATTTTGGCAACATGAAAATCGTGCTAGATTGGAGCACCTGGGTGGCTGTCAGTGAAGTGTCTGCCTTCAGCTCAGGTCATGACCCCAGGGTCCTGGGAGGGAGCCCTGAGTCACAGTTGGCTTTCTGCTCAGCAGGGAGTCTGCTTCTCTCTCTCCCTCTGCCCCTCCCCTATGCTGGTGTGCACTCTCTCTCTCAAATAGATAAAATCTTTAAGAAAAAAAAAGAAAGAAACTTATGCTAGATTAAGATAATGGCAATCAGTACAATTAGTAAAAAAAAAAAAAAGATTATGCACTTAAAGGGCCTCAATTTGATTTCTTGTTCTACTAGTTATTTTAGATAGAAGGATGATATTTCACAGACTTAATGAAGTGATACATCTAGAAGAGTGATATAGTGTGATGTGTGTGTAACAGCCCCAGCAATGACCACCCCCCCAACCCCATTGCTGGGTAACCTCTCTTGAGCATTGTGGAAATGGGGCTACCCTGTGGCTTCATTCAATGCGTGTTTATTAAGCAACCACCATGTATTTGGGCTTAGTTAGGTCTAACAGAGGAATAAAAATATATCTGGAAAACTTGCTAACTTGCGTGACAATCTGTAGCAGCTGTTGAAGGAAATGGTATATATCTCTAAAACTATTAACAAAGAACATGATCTCTGTCATCACGTCAAATACCACAGTGGGTAGAAAATTAGAAAATACGTCAGAGCACTGTGACATGAAAGAAACTAGAGCAATATTATCCAGACCACATTCCGAGGTATCTCATAAGAAAATCTAAAAAACAAAATTTCCAAGATCAAATATATGTGGGAAATCAGAGTGCTATAATACTGTTTTGGAATTCAAGACATGCCCTTGAGAACTGCTCCAGAGAGATAATCTTTTAATATTTGTGACTTCAATTGCTAGTATCTAAAATGGCGTTTGCTTGCATTATATTATATATATAAAAAATATATAACATGTAATATATGTCATATATATTGTATGATATATAAATAATATATCAGATATGTATACATATATATCTTACAATATGTAATATTGTAACATATATTACATATAATATATAAATAATCTAAATATAATATATATAAATATATATATAATATACAAATAATATAAATCTAGGACTCCAAACAAAGGGATCTACTGTTTTCTGGGAAGCCCACTTGAATCATTAATCAAGATCCCATAAGCTCAAGATAGGTGTTTATATATATTTTAAAATGCTATCAAGGAAAATGTCTATTGTTAAGAATTATAAAAAAATCCATGCTGTCAATTGAACTATAACACGTTTTCTTACTACAAAATTTCACTTTGTACTTACTGAAAGATATATTTTTATGGATCTTTATTACATATGACTTCTGTAAATGCATAAAAATATATCTGAAATAAATTGAAAGTTTCCTAAAATAATCTTCATATTTAGAGTTTGAAATTTGGAATCCTTTTCTGTCTAGTTGTGAATGTCCACATTTTTCACAAAATATCAAAAGCATTGGTGGCACAGAATTTCTTAAAATAACCTAGAAGCACTAAAAGTCCTTAGAGATGATTCCGAAGGTGGCTTTGCACCTGAATAAAGCTAGCCCGCTTGCTTTCTTAATTTGGGAATAAAGGACAAGCCCTTCACTTGACCACCTGTTCCACCTCAACTCACAGTCTTTTGAGGGTCATGGTATCGTCTGTGAGATTCTCTTCTAAGCCACCGACATCCAACATGCACATTTTGATCCCACACTGCACATGTGCAGGCAATGACAATCATCCCCTCACCACAAGTGTAAGACACATTTGATTTCAAGAGGTGGTAATAAGTGGGCGGAAATGCACGGCAGAACTAGGAATGCCCATCATTCCTTTTAAAGGTCAAGCATGGCATTTGAATGGGGATGTTTTGGCCCTCGATGAAACATTCTGAAATCAATGAGTGTGCAAAGGAATGACGGCAAATTTCCTTCAGTGAGTTTGACCTCAACACCACCATCCTCTACCCAATGACAGAGGATTCCTCTTGGGGGGTCAACATGACAGCAAAGCAGGAGATGATCTGTGAGAAATACTGTAGCTTCTTTCATGTATTTAAATGTGAGTAATTTGTTTCAGATATTCTCAATACCTACCTCCAGGACTTGCCATTAGCTTCAAGGAAAAAAAAAAAGTTTGCTTTTTTAAGAGTTGACGTATTATTGTTTAATAATGACACATTTTTCAACTTATACAATATGTAAGTTATATTGGCAAAAAAGTGAAATTAACATTCTGAATTTCTGAGTCCTTTCTGTGTAGAGTGGGTTAAACAAAAGGGACTCCTAAGAGAAAAAGTTAAAATTTTTTTCAACATGTAATAGATCTACTTCTCAGAAATAGAAATGTGCTTGTCTCTAGCCAACTTCTGTTTCCAAGAGGTTATTGTAGATGTACTGTTTCCTATTCCTCTCACTAAATACAAAAGAAAATGCTGAATATTATATATAAAACAATCATTCGAAGAGGCTAAAAAGTAGAAAAAACAAAGATTGGCTAGGAAACTTGCAACCTGAAGAATGACACAGTGGTGTGTTCCCTGGATTTTCTTTTGGCCTCATATATCCCAGAGTGGGAGCAGAAGACATTGACAATCTGGAAATGCCAACAGGTGCATAGAAGAAAACAAAACAAAACAAAGCAAAATGGGCCAGAAAGTGTTCTTTGTTTAGATAAAGAGACAAACTAGGGCAGTCTAGCAAAACACAGTTTTAGAAAATAACCACTCTACTCCAGCCATACACTGGAGGAAAGAACTGGGGCTCCCCATCCCTACTCACCCAACTTGCAATGGCTAAGTGGTTAGCCTAGACTTCTACCCTCACTGAGTTGTAAAAGGTGTCCCGATAACCCCTGGGTTAGTGTCAGAAAAGGTTAAGAAGGGAGGCCAGACTTCCATTCCTGTCAGCTGGTAATGGGCTATTCCATACTTACGACATTGGTGTTGACCACATGGGTACCTTCATGTCACCACCATCTGGCAGTAAGGAGGTGTCCCTCTCCCTTACACTGGGATGATGTGAAGGAGAGGCCTGGTGGACACTCTTAACTCCCACAATTTGTCCTTCCTTCTTGGTCATTGCAAGCTTCTAAGGGATGCCTCCTATCTCAAGAGGTCTTGTCTCCCGCATCTCTAGTCTACAAGCTTTCAATGCTCTGCCTTCTGGCTCACAGTAGTCAGTGCTATGCTTTGTCAAGTTTCATTCAACACTGATGGCAACCATAACAGTATGTGCTTTCTCTCTGGGCTGACTTCTGTTACCTGATTTTGAAAGTTTTGTGCCAATATAGCCTGCAATGGAATTTTACTTTTTTTGAGAATGACTCTTCTCAAATGTTGGTTGTGTTTTGTTTAATGTAAAATTTTGAAAAAAACTGAGGGGAAAATTTGAGAATGAAAGCCATTTACTGAGGAAGACTGAACAGAAAGCTTGAAGGAAACTGGATTTTAAAGGTTCTGTAAGGACAAAGGTGGATTGCCGACTTCTTATTGACGAAAAGAGAGTAAATTGACGAGTAGCTTCAGCCACCATTGTAGAGATTGTCACTTGAAGAGAAACGCAATCATGCTACACTCGCTATTCTGTGTTCCTCACCCTTGCAGAGGTATGGCTTATCTCAATGTTTCCCTGAGCTCTTAAATTAAGGCAGTAAATTAGATTTGAAAGGACCCTGCAGTTATTTAGATATTCAAGGGAACGGTATGAACCAGCTTTCTGGAGTCCACCATTTTCCACACATGGACTAAGATGGGATGTAGTTAAATCAGAAGTGAGATGAAGGGGCGCCTGGGTGGCACAGCGGTTAAGCGTCTGCCTTCGGCTCAGGGCGTGATCCCGGCGTTATGGGATCGAGCCCCACATCAGGCTCCTCTGCTGTGAGCCTGCTTCTCCTTCTCCCACTCCCCCTGCTTGTGTTTCCTCTCTCGCTGGCTCTCTCTATCTCTGTCGAATAAAAAATATATATATATTAAAAAAAAAAAAAAGAAGTGAGATGAAAGTCCTGAATTTGGCTCCATTTCAGGAGAGTAACACGGATGTGTGACATTCTAAAAGAAACAATTCTGTGATGGCTTAGGCTCCATCTCTTAACATCAGATTGACAGAAGAAGTTATTTGTCAGTCTGAACAAAACCAGGGTATTCAGGGAGGAAGACATTGTGTGGCCTAACTCCCTTTGATTCTCAGAGCAGCACTCAGAGCAGCACGGGGCTGAGGGACCTAAAATTTCCTCAAGGTCGCAATACGAGTAAAGGATTACTGTGGGACTGTCCATGGGATTAGAGGGCTGCAGAACCATGGAACCCAAGTTAAAGGAAATTATAAATTATTCTATTCTGAGTTTTAAATCTTGAAACCATTGTTTTGTTCTTCCATAGATTATCGTTGTCATGAAATAGCCCCATTTTCTTAGGAAATACCTATTCATTAGGAAAACTCCTTAGAAAATAAATAAACATCAGTTTACTGTTTCACGTTTTACATTTTCCTGTAGAGGAATTGTTGGAGCTGTACTCCTCATTTATTGGGTGGAACTGGGTCCCATAAGTGTCACACTCTTTAATGACATATGTTCATTTCCTTCATGGCATTCATCATACTCTCAGGTTATTACACGTATTTTTCTACCTGCTTATTGTCTCATGCTTCCAACTTGAATATTAATTTTATCAGGGCAGAGTATATCTGATTTGTTCATCCTTGACTTTTCAAATCTTAACACGTAGTGGGTTCATGATGCATTTATTGAAGAAGTGAAGGCATGGGTTATTAAGCAAAAATGAAAGTCAGAATTTATGAGAAGCTATTAATTTCAGGAATAAATGTATAACTTTGGAATTACTATGAAATGACTTGAAAAATTATTTGAGATCCTGACCTACCTGGTATTATAAAAACTCACAGAATCCTTAGTGGCATAAGAAATGGAATGTTCCTGCCGAGTGACCACTGTAATCTTTGAATATGCTTTTTAAAAAACGTTCTAAATGGCTCCATAATACTTTCAATTCTTGTATGTAGTTTTAAGAAACGTGTTAAGTTACCTGGATTTAGTCAAAAGAATGTTGTTACAATGGCCAAATCTATCTCGGCTGGAATACTTTACTGCAAATCTACATACACAAAGAGACTTGAATGAAAAGTGACAAGATAGCAGAAAACTCTGGTTGATTGATCTTTTTCCCCAAATTCACCTGAAACCATGTATCTGTCCTTTGAATGTAGTCTTCAAATCCATCATACAACTTCATGACTAAAAGAATCCTTCAAGACTAAAAGAATTTTAGTCTTATTTGAAAACTCATGGGATTTCTGACAAGTTCCAAAGGGGGGGGGAATCTATTCAAGCAGAATTGTAAAAAAAAAAAAAAAAATGTAATTCTACATTCTACATATCGCCACAGACACAAAAATATTAACCCATAGAGAATCACTCCTTTCTTGGGGAGAAAATACAATTTTTCCTCAAAGTTAGTTAACAGAAAATCGTTCCTGTGTCCCTACATCCCATTGACATGTATGGTTTCCTGTGAATACTTTCAGGGAGATCTTTTGTTCTCTCAGGCAACATGAATACTACAAATGTGTATTTTGTGAAACGACGAGGCTTCTTTTAAATGGGAGGCTAAATAATTTACCAAATTCTGATATCGGACCATTATACACTTTCTGTTATTTTTTAAACATTTCTCAACAGACAGTGTTTTGTTCCGGATGCTGAGTGGCCTAAGAATAGGACTTATGGTTCTATTAATGTCACATTAAAGCCCCACCTTTAAAGCTTGAATTATAGTGTTGCCCAGAGATCCGTGTTAAAATCCCAACAGAACACTTTGGGAAGAATAATCTATTAAATGTGTTGAGCAAATTCTGGCCCATCAGCCAAATCTGGCCCACTGTCTACTTTTGTACATAAAATTTTAATGGAACACAGCCTTGCCTGTTCATTTACAAAGTGCCTATGGCTGCTTTTGTGTCGCGAGGCCAGTGCTGAGTAGGTACAACCGAGACCTTACAGCCTCAAAACTAAAAATATTTACAATCTGGCCCCTAACAGAGAAAGCTGCTGACCCTGTATTAAACCGTTATGACAACTAACCTGACACTTAACTATGCTTTTGAGATTCCATATATTCCACGTCCTAGAGGACAAGTGAGAGTACAAAAGAACAACTATGGATATGGTGCTGGCCATGACAACTGGGAACCCTGGAGAGGCGGATGTGGTACAGGTGCCCTCACGGGGTTAATGAGGAAGAGGGGTTGACCCACCGGGAATGCACCAAAAACCAACTTCAGCCACACCATCATTTTGCCAATCAAGGTCTTGCAAAGCAAAGGGGTCAAATTAAAAACAACAACAATGCGGGGTCTTTAGTAAGTTTCTGAGTCACTTGGATCACTACGGCTGTTTAATGATGCCCAGATTACACGCACATTTCTACATGAAGAACAACAGCAACAACATATCCAAAGACTTACACCATTTGGTTCTCTGCCCAATGAAATAAGATGCAAAATTTTTTTAAAAAGTGATTAAAAAAATTAATACTACCATTATTTTACATTCGGGCATCACACATTTTATTCGCTTACTCAAAGTCATGTGAAATTTAAGTTAAAGAACAGCTTTAGCTTTATAGCATCTTAATAAGCCATCAGAAGCACTTTCTAGAGTTTTCTCATAAAACTTAATAATCCACAACAATAGCATTTTCTGATGTCATCAACATATGAAAACATAAGGAAAGCAAGTTCAGATATGTGGTCTCATTGCAAACCCCCAAACTAAAATCCAATTGTCAGTTAGAAATTTATATCTCCTTTCAGGGGAAATAGAAGCATGTGTTTATAATAAAGAGTGGTTTTTTTACTAAATACATGGAAGGAAAGCTTTCTTCAGGTTCCTGTCTACCTCCTGGGTAAGGAAAGACAAATTCAAAAATCAAACTAACAAACCAACTACGTATGGATTAGCAGTTTTAGATGATTGGCAAGAATTCCTGGCACTGAGACAATGTCATCCCACAGGAGTGCCATTTGGGTGACAGCAGCAACATGTGCTGTGAATCAGCAGGTAGATGGAAGGGCCACAGCGATGAGCCAACAAAACGTGACATGCAGCAGCTTTCAGCCAAGATGGATGAATAATACGGACCAGTTGAACTTCTCACCATAAACAACTAAAAGCCAGGTAAATATTTGAAAACAAAGATTTTAAGATACCGGACGGTAGGTAGTTCAGAACAGTTACTCGTAAGAGAGGGGAAACAAATAGATAAGCCCTATGACTGGCTTAGCTCACGGCTTTGGGAGACTTTCCTTTACATCAAGCTGGGGCCCTCAGAGATCTGTGGAGTGTGACTGGAATAGCCAGGACTTTGAGCTTTAGTTGATACGGCAGAAAACAGTTTCTCAAAGAACTTGTACAAATTCATACTCCCAGCAATACAGTCAGTGCATGACAGGATTTTTTTTTCTCATATTAACCATTTTGAGGGTATAATAACATCATGATTTGGATTTGCAATTCCTTAATGACTAATATCATTCAGATTTTTTCAAATGTTTACTGGCTATCTGGATACATTTTGGTAAAACATCTCTAAGTCTTTTATATATATTTTTCTATTGGTTTGAAAGATTCTTCTTCTATGTGATTTGCAGGAATTTTTGTGTATTCTAGATCTGAATGATGTGTTCTTTATATTGCCTTTGCAATATAAAGCAGAATTTTCCTGCTATTTGGCTTGCTTTTTTTACCCTTTTTTGTGGTGTCTTCTGATCAACAGAAGCTGATAATTTTATTAACATCCAACTTGTCATGTATGCTTGTTGCTTAATAATTTTTTGATTCTGTTCAAGAAATATTTACTTATTCACACAGTGGGAGACGTTAAAATGATCATTTCAAAAATAGAAATTAGTAAGGATATAGAAGCTTTCAACAACTAATAAGTTGATGTAATGGACTTGTACCAAAGAATGGAGGGGAAAAATATATATATATATATTTTCAACACACACTCCTTGGGTCTCTTTCATGATGGCTGGCTAATACCAACAAATAAATGCCAATAAATTTGGGTTTTCAACCACGTCCTCTATTGCTACACATCCATTGGATACATGACTAAAATCCAAGTCACACCAGGTGATAGTTTTATTAGGATTTTTGTTAATGTATAACATCAATTGCCCCCTTGTTCACTGCCAGGACTCTACCCGTATCACCCATATCTACAGTGTCAGAATTGAGCTATCATCCTACGGTAACACAAAGAACAAAAATCTCAGTGGGTTAACACAACAAAAATATATTTCCTGCTAGTGCTACATAACAATGCAATTAAACATTGAGTCATGGTCATCACAGACACATGGGAATACAGTACAATATAAGCTTCATGCCAACTGGAAAGAACTAGAAATATTTTCTGAAATAACACTAGTGACTACTGTATACAAGGGACGCATGAAAAATTTAAGTAATTCAAGTAATATATTACATATATATCATTAGAAATATCTCAACATTTGCTGCAACATGGATGGGACTGGAGGAGATAATGCTAAGCGAAATAAGTCAAGCAGAGAAAGACAATTATCATATGGTTTCACTCATGGAATATAAGAAGTAGGAAGATCGGTAGGAGAAGAAAGGGGAGAAGAAAGGGGGGGGTAAACAGAAAGGGGGATGAACCATGAGAGACTATGGACTCTGGGAAACAAACTGAGGGCTTCAGAGGGGAGAGGGGTGGGAGATTGGGATAGGCTGGTGATGGGTATTAAGGAGGGCACATATTGCATGGGGCACTGGGTGTTATACGCAAGTAATGAATCATGAAACATTACATCAAAAACTAGGGATGTACTGTATGTTGACTAACATAATATAATAAAAATATTATAAAAAATATATAAAAAAATACAACTGTTTTCCTTCTGAAAAAAAAAAAAGAAAAAAGAAAAAAAGAAATATGCAAGGATCTGAATCACATAGAATGGACCAAATGTCACTTAAATTTAAAAATAAGAAATCAACAACAGAGAGCTAACATCCATGCTCCAAGATATTTGGAATAAAGATAATCATGCACAATCTCCCAAGTAACTAATGAACCAAGTAACAAGTTATAATAGAGATTGAAACATATTTAGAACTAAATTAGCAATGAAAACACAATGTGTCCAAACCTGTTAAATGTGGATAAAGCGGCAGTTTCACAAAACTTTTTGGTCTTAAAGTTTCTATTAAAAAATGATAGATATGGAGAATTAAAGTTTTTTTAAAGATTTTATTTGTTTATTTCAGAATGAGAGGGCCCACAAGCAGAGGGAGGAGCAGAGAGAGAGGGAGAAGCAGACTCGCAGACTTGCAGACTCTCAGGGGTTAACCTGAGATCTTACCTGAGCTGAAGGCAGCTGCCTCATCACCAGAGTCTCAGGCACCCTGGAGGATTAATCTTAACCAAGAAATCAGGAAAAAGAAAATAGAATAAACCTAAAGAAGAACCCCCCCCCCATAAAAAATAAGAACAAAAATTAGTAAAAAATAATGAAGGGGCACCTGGGTGGCTCAGTCGTTAAGCGTCTGCCTTCGGCTCAGGGCGTGATCCCGGGGTCCTGGGCTCAAGCCCCACATCAGGCTCCTCCGCTGGGAGCCTGCTTCTTCCTCTCCCACCCCCCTGCTTGTGTCCCTCTTTCTCTGGCTGTCTCTCTCTATCTGTCAAATAAATAAATAAAATCCTTAAAAAAAAAAAGAAAGAAAGAAAATAATGAAAACACAATTTTGTATAGAAAGAAGAAATGAAACAAATTGCTAAAAGATACAGAGAATATATGATAATATGATACCATTTATGCATATTTACACTCTTTAAGCAGTAATTCATATTATTTATGGGCACATACAAATTCAGTTCATCTATAGGATAGAGCTTAAGGCAAAAGCAAGAAGATAAAGTGTTTGAAACATGCACCTAAGGTCTCTAACATATTATTTTAAAAGAAAAAAGGATTTCTGAATTAAATATGCAAAATGTTCTAATTTATTAAATAAAATATCAGTGATGTACATTAGGTTTCAGTTTTATTTTTTCATATTTCTATATTTTAACTGTTTGATAATTTAAATATTAGTTTTAATAATGATAAAATATGTATCAGAAGTTATTTAAGTGTTCAAACTATTAATTAATTCCATTCTTGACAATTTATTCTAAGAAAATTACTCATTAAAAGAAAAGGAACAAAATCTATGAAAAGAATATATGTATTTCCTGAAAATCTCAATGTAACAGCATAATTTATAAATCATCTATGTTCCAAAATAGAGGAATAGTTAAGTAAATTATGATATATAAACTCAATGGACCGTTATACACTATGTTTTATTAAAGCAGTGTAAAACAGTGGAAAATATTTAACATATAATCCTATGAAGCTAAAAGCACAAAATTGTTGATATTCTATTATTGCAATTATATGATACTATAAATCCACATAAGAAAAATGAAATAAAAATTGTTCTAATTAGAAAAAAAATAGGTAAAATATGAAATCAACACTGAAGGGAGTGGGGAAATTAGTATGTAGATACACAGGTTAAAAGTGGATAAAAATATCAATATTACAAAGTAACATACAAATATCTTTGTTCTGAGCAGTGACAATCAAACTTTGGAAATGAATACTTTGCTTCTCTGAGTTTTGATTCTACAGGAAAAGAATGAGGAATGTCAAAGCCCTCATCAGCTATGGTTTAGTGAGGTAGGTTGTGACAAAGTGAAATGTTATTTTATAGCTATAAGAAATATAATTATCACCTGAAAACACCTTAAAGATATGTGAAGGAAAATGAATGGAATCTCAGTTGCAGGGCACTGAGTGTGTAATGTTAATAGATAGAGGAAAACTTAGGGCTGCGAACTGACCTGGTCCCAAGGCCTAGAGTAGAGCAGGTTGGGTGATAGACCCCGCAGTACAATTTGCCAGAACTCTCCCAAACACAGCTGCTGCACAGACAATGCTTCACTCACCATCCTAAACACAATAATAGTATAATCATCTTCACCTTCACACAGGAAGAGCAAATCCCGTGGCTTTCTGCCCAAACCCAAGCTAAATACCAAACGTTCTCAGAATACTCTTTAGTACAACGGTTTCTACTGCTATATTCAGAGTGTGTGAAATGGAAGCAAACTTTTTTCTTTTAAAAAGGAAATTAAGAAGAGAAAAATTGAGTTTAAAATGGAGTTAAAATTGACACATCTCAGGGTTGTTTTTGTTATTTCAACTCTATGACATACAAAAGCTGAAAAAAAATAAAATTTAAAGGAGCTATGAAATTGATTTGATTTGATACAATCCTAAGTGGTGGCTTTAAGTAAGCCTCCCCCTTTCTTGTAAATTACCTTGAGCAGAGCTTTTTATGAAATAATGTGCCATTTGCCAAAATCCTATCTTGGTGTTCTGCTCTGCTAGTGAATACCTTCCATTAAGGTTGGGCCAATTACAGAGTACAAATGTTTATTTTTTTTTTCTTCTTGCCAACACAAAAGCCAAATGTCTGAGAAGCCTTTGGGTGGAATGAATTTTCTTCTTGTTTCAAATGAGACTGTATACCTGTATTTCTTGGGATGCTCCCAATTTCTTTCTTTCTTTCTTTCTGTCTTTCTTTCTTTCTTTCTTTCTTTCTTTCTTTCTTTCTTTCTTTTTCTTTCTTTCTTTCTTCTTTCTTTCTTTCTTTCTTTCCTCTTTCTTCTTTCTTTCTTCTTTCTTTCTTTCTTTCTTTCTTTCCTTCTTTCTTTCTTCCTTTCTTTTCTCTCTTTCTTTCTTCTTTCTTTCTTTCCTTCTTTCTTCCTTTCTTTTCTCTCTCTCTCTCTTTATTTCTTTCTTCTTTCTTTCTTCTTTCTTTCTTTCTTTCCTTCTTTCTTTCTTTCTTTCTTTCTTTCTTTCTTTCTTTCTTTCTTTCTTTCTATTTAAAGATCTTATTTATTTGTCAGAGAGACAGAGAGAGAGGAAAGAGAGAGCACAAGCAGGAGGAGCAGCAGGCAGAGGGAGAAGCAAGGTCCCCACTGAGCAAGGAGCCTGATGCAGGACTCGATCCCAGGACCCTGGGATCATGACCTGAGCCAAAGGCAGATGCTTAACTGACTGAGCCGCCCAGGCATGCCCGGATGCTCCCAACTGTTGAAAAAGGCTTCTAAAGCTCACAAAATCATGGTGACATCCTTCTTCAGGCTACGGCTGAACAAGTGATGGCTTAGCTATAAGGATTTTTGCATGATGTAGCAACTGCCTTATCTAGTGGTACAGTGGGTAGTAACAAGGGTATTTCCCAGCAGAGATTGTTGGTTTTCCTTCAGTTAGCAAAATTAATTGAAGAGAAGCTGTAGCTGGCTAGGATCACTCTCTCAGCAAAGAGCTGAGAGATTTTTATTAGTAGAATTGCATGAGATTCTATTGTTGATATCTCTTTGGCTAGAATCTTTCTGACCAGAATATTTTACAGTATTCCAATCATATTTTTATGTGGTAATTTCATGCATTCCAGTGAATAGCAGATTTATATTTCCTATTTGGATATTGTGAAGAAAAAACTTAGATTTTTTTCCTTCCTATGTAAAGAAAAACATAGTTCTTCCCCTATTATGTCTTTCTTCCCTGAGAATCTCCTTTTCTCCTCACACAGAACACTTCTGACACTTCTGGTCACCAAATGTGTGTGTTTTTTTTCCCTGCAACGAGCCAGTCTCCAGTATAGGTGGGCATCCTACAGTTTTCAATTCTGACGCTATCTACCTGGAGATACCATCAGATCTCACAAGCAGGGGCTCAGTCCCACAAGACTGCTCCCTGCCCCAACTTCAGATGACGGTTACCACCAGGTTTCTGACCAACTGGCTGTAGATCAGAGCCTCCAACCACTTCCTATTCAGGTTTGATGAATTCACCAGAGCAGTTCACAGAACTCAGGGAAGCACTTACTCAACGTTTATCAGTTTATTAAAGGATATGATGAAGGATACAGATGAAGAGATACGGAGGGTAAGGTCTGTAAGAGTCCTGAGTGCAGGGGCTTCTTTCCCCGGGGAGCTGGGGAGCATCACCCTCCCAGTGTGAATGTCCAGGCTGGAGCTTTCCAAAGCCCCCACTATTGTGATTTTGTGGAGGCTTCCTTCTGTAGACACAACCAACCATTAGCTCCATTTCCAGCCTCTGTCACCTCTCTGGAGGATGGATGGCAAGGCTGAAAATTCCAAGTTTCTAATCATGGCTTGGTCTTTCTGCAGACCAGCCTCCTTCCAGGAGCCCACCAAGAGTTACGTCAATAGAACAAAAGATGCTCCTAGTGCTGTTAGGAATTTACAAGGGTTTGGGGAGCCCCATGTCAGGAATGGGGTCAAAGACAAATATCAGAAAAGTAGATGCACTTCGTGTTCTTATATCACTTAGGAAATTATAAGGACTTTAGGAGCTCTGTGCCAAGAACTGGGGACAGAGACTGATATAGACATATATATTTTTTCTATTATCTCACAGATACTAACCTCAACGACTTGAAATGATAAACCTTTTATAAATTGTATCTGAGAAGAGATGAGGGAAATAATAAATAAAAGACCCACTATGTTTAATATGCTTGATGAGAGGTTATCATTTCTACTGGGAGGTGATCCCCAAAAGACTGACATTTCCATGTCCATAAAAACAAACTAGAACAGCAAAGCAAGTGTAGGGACACATTTAGTAAATTTATGCAGCTGATTCTTTCCCAGGACTGGTGTATTTCCTTATTCATTTGTGTACATACAAATTCAATGTTTCTGTCAGCAGTGGAAAGTTAGATACTTAATTATTCAATATGGTTTCACATTTGAATGTCAATAAACATTGCTGCCAACTTCTAGAGATAACTTTGTGATGGCCCTTGAAAAATGTGATGAAAATGCTGTGTTTGGGCAAGCTGCGATTTCAGCGAACCCTCCTTTCCCGTGGCTAATGGAGTACCGTGATAGCAGAGATAATCCAGGACACAGGGATAATCCTATGTCATATAGATTTGACTTGAAGAACATCATATTTTCTAAAGCAGATTTACTTTTTTTGGTTCAGCTGGGTTGAGGCTAACAATCAAACGTGTCGGTTTTTCCTTGGAGAGTGAAAGCTGAACTATTAGGTGCTAGAGGAAATGAGCTTGTCGCTGCTACATCTGTGGCTCCTTGTCCACGGAATGGATGTATTTGTTCACAAATGCTGTTCAAAATATATTAGATGATAATGATTTTCATTAACTTCATTGTTCTTAATGCATTTTAAAGCACTTTCAAACCGATCTCATTTGAACCTTTCACTAAATTGGTGAGGATTTAAATTTGGCTTTAAAAAAGAAACAATTCGAGAAAAATTTTAGCATATGTCGTGGCCATAAAAAATCCCCTTTTCGTATGTAATAATGCCACCTTTTTCTTCTAGAGAATTATTCCAAGAATGATCCTAGTGATGATCACCAAATTACATGGCACTTTTAACATTTCATATGCTCTGAGAGTTTGATATTTTCCACTGCAGGACTGTCAACATTTCTGCTTGTCAGCACTGGGTCATTTTATTATATAAAATGAGTGATATCCTTGTCAGATGCTCATTTGTCAGACTTCTAGGAACATGATGATTCAGTTCCGTATAGGAAAAAGCATTATTGCCTACTCCAAGAATCATGCCTCCTGTGATCCTCACGGGTAAGTTCTTTTCCCTGTGCTGTGCCATTCTGGAATCCCATCACCCATTAGGTACCCTGATTCCCCAGAAGAATCTCTCACAGCCTCTGGGCAATAGAGGACAGCCATCACTGAAATTCCCAATTTCAGATGCCTCCTTTATTAAAGCATTCCTTACTACCTTATAACGATTTGAAAGTTTCATGTAGGCCGACTTTGTACAAAGAGAAAGATTTGTCATTCTTAGGCATTACAAGGTAAATCCGTTTTAACTTTCCCAACTCCTAAAGGCTTCTGAGTCCTTCAACACATGTCAAAAAATGTACAGCATCTTGGCATCTCCGCCTCATTTGCTATAGGCTGTTCTCATGCTTAGGCTTCAAGGAGCCATTTCTGAAAATTATTAGGTCCAGCTATAGGTATTTATGATGACATTTTTAATCCAGAGTCATGGGCAAATACACTCATATGAACGAATGATCTCCTATTTAGCTTTATCTTTTGTATCTTCTGCTCTAACACTGTCAAGGCCCATGATCATGCATATTCACTCAGTAGCTGCTGGTTCATATCTTCCAGGTGTCCTCTTCCTTTCACATATTTATAGAATTGCTTTCCAGCGCACTTGGGATATGCTAAAATCTGATTCTGGTTATTGGCCTGGAGGCAATAAATGGTGGTGAATTTCAGGAGAATGGTAACATTCCAGTAGACACTGGAGATCTTCCCATGGTTTCCATGTTGACTTCAGAGATTCAATAGTCTTGACTCATCCACTCAAATTTTCCTATTTTACCCAACTTCGCTATTATGATACTGGTGTTGACAACAAAGACCTTTGGAGACTGCTCTGACAACTTTATGATCATAACCTGGGCCTGACTTTAATCATGATCTGCTATGTGTCCACAGTATATTGGAATCTCCTTTAAACCGAATAAGTTTTCTAGCTTTCATATCTTCCCTTATGTTAGCTGCATTGATCCTATAATTTTATTTTGCAAGCTCTCCGATTTAATTAAAATGGATATCTCCAACCACAGTCTTCATAATTAGCATTGTCTCCATAGTGATTAAATGATGTGCCTATCTGATCTCCTTAAGCCTTAGATGCCACTTGCATCTCATCAAAATTAATGCATAGGTCAAAATTTCAGTAATTGTGGTGTCACTTCATGTCAGGGGTAACAATCACCTCGCTTACCAAAAGACAGGTGAGCAATTCAACACTAAAATCTCACTCCGATATCTGCATTTGTGGGATATTCCTAGTACGAATTGTCTTAGCCCAGATTCCTTAAAGTATAGAGCCTGAGATAAAGATTGTACACTGTGGCTTTATTTGGAAAAGCAACCCTGGGGCTGCGAAACTAAAGAGTAAGAGTGAGGAAATGAAAGAGTGAGTCAGGGAAGAGAAAAAAACAATACAGATGGGTGCATTACCCACCTGGCCACAGCTTCAAAAATAAAACACAGTTTCTAGGCCATGAGGGTCATCTTCAAGACAGGATGTATGAACCCAACTCGGCTTGAACAGTTTTCCAGGAAGAAGAAATGAGAGGAATTGAGCATTCATTTCTCTAGTCTGCTTTTGATTCCCAAAGTGGGTCATATTTCCCAGACTTCTGGGTTATGTTACTCAAGTCTCTGGGAGACTGAGTTAGGTAAACCAGATCCCAAGAGCTGGTGGTTTTCAACTAACTCAGGAAGTGCTACAGGGAGCCAGAGACTCTGTGAGTCAGGGCAAGTTGTACGTTATTGTCACAGGTATTAGGAAAAGAGCTGAAGACAGTAATAACAAGGGATTTTCATTTACTCAAGATTTTGAGGAAGCAGAGATGACCTATCTGGAGAGAGATATAAATTCATTTTGGTTCATTATTAATTTTTCCAAATCTCCTTACATTCATTTTTAACTTCTTATACCATCAATATATTATGCAAATCATTGAATCAATTGTAATGAAACAAACCATATAGCACAAATGTGAGATGTCTTGAATTTGAAGCAAATTAATTACGAAGTAGAGGTGAAGATCCAGTTGAAGATTTCCGATACGTAAGATGAAGAGTCAAAGCCCAAGATCAGAGCAGAAGATAAGATTTGAGAGTCAGAAGTTGAAGGTGTGAATCTGAATGAAATTGATGAAAGAGAGATCACAGAAAGAGAGGGGGAGACTGCCAAAGGCTGAAACTGCATATTTTAGTGTATCTGCTTATATGGATTTACAAAAGTGCTTCTTCAAGTTTACATAGGTCTGAATTCTAGCAGTAAAACTAACTTGTGAATAGTAGTTAAGGAAACATTATCACAAGTATTATTTAATTATTACCACGTATCTAAAAAATAAGTTTGAATGTGATAAGTGCCACATATTGCCTCTGAAAATAACCATTCCCCTGCCTTCTAGGTAGAGAGGTTAGAAATAGAAAAACTAATTTTCAAGGGTTCCTTAATCTTGACTACTGGATATACATTAAGTTTCTCCAGTTAGTTATACTGCTTGAAGTTTAAAAGACACAGGTATGCTAGAGATGATTGTCCTGGTGATATGACTGTGAAGGCTAACACAAATGCTGAGATCTGGAGATTTGGAAATAATTATGGTGACTGAACTCATGGATTCAGTGTCCAGTGAGCCAAAGTCATCACGGGAATCTCTCATTTTTCTTTTTCATAATTAGACCCCTTTCTTTCACTCCCACTCATTCCTTAACTCTGCAATGACTAATGTGTTTTCCATTTCTGAATTTCCATTCTGAAATATTTTTCATTTCAGTTATGCTATTGTTGGCTAAGGCTACCATAACCAAGCATCACAGACTGGGTGGTTAAAAAAAACAGCTTATTTACTCATGGATCTAGAGGCTAGAAGTCCACGATCAAGGAGTCATCAGGGTGGGTACTTCTGAGGTCTTCTCTTCTTGACTTGTAGATGGCCATCTTCTCCTTGTGTCTTCACGTGTTCTTCCTTGTGTATTTGTCCCAATGTCCTCTTCCTATAAGGACAGCAGTTATACTGGCTTCGGGTCCATTCTAATGACCTCATTTTATTTCAATTACCTCTTTACAGACTCTTTTTCCAAATACAGTGACTTTCCAAGTTACTAAGGGTCAGAATTTCAACAGACAGATTTTGGCTGGGAAACGATTCAGCCCATAATAGTTATGTAAATGGAATCATACAGTATGTTATCTTTTGGATTGGCTTTTTTTACTCAGCCTAATTCTCTGGAGATTTATTCAGGTTGTTGTTGTGTTAAACAATTTGTTCATTTTATTGCTAAGCAATATTTCGTGGTATGCATATACAAGTTTCTTTACTCATTCACTCCTTGAAGAACATCAGGGTTGTTACCAGTTTTTGACTGCTTTGAATAAAGCTGTCATAAACAGTCATGCACATGTTTTTGTCTGAGCATGAGTTTTCATTTCTGTGGGATAAATGCTCAAGAGCGCCATTTCTGGGTCATATGGTAGTCCACTGTTTCGATTTTTAAGAAAACGACAAAATGTTGTTTTAGAGTGGCTGGACCATTTATATTCCTGCAAGCAGTATAGGAATGAACTGGTTCTCTGTATCCTCACCAGCGTTTGGTGTTGTCACTTTTTTCTTTTAGCCATTCTGATTGACGTGTAGTGATATCTAATAGTGGTTTTAATTTTCATTTCCTTAACAGCTAATGATAATAAATGGCTTTTTCATGCACTCATTTTATTTAGATCTTTGATTTTTTTGATCAAAAAAAATCAGCATATAGTCATTGCAAATGTTTTGTTACACTTACACCTAAGTATTTCTCTTATTTAGATTGTACATGGTATTACATCTTCAATTTTGGCATTCATCTGTTTATTGCTAATATGTAAAAATACAATTGATTTTTGTAGTTTATCTTGTATCATGAGACCTTACTAAACTTACTGTTCTAGGAATTTTTTTAAAAATTCCTTTGGAATTTTTGCATAGCCAATTATGTTATCTGCAAATATAGTTTTTTTTTCCTTATCAGTGTGCCTTTAATTTTTTCTTGCTATATTCCACTAGCTACAACTTGTAGCACTGTACTGAATAAGAGTGAGGAAAACAAATATACCTGCCTTGTTACAGATCTTAGGGGGAAAGGATTCAAACCAGAGAAAAATGTTAGCTGTAGGACTTCTGTGGATGCTTTTTACCAAACTGAGGAAGTCCCCTGATTCCTATTTTTCTGAGCACTTTTTATCAAGAATGGATGTTGAATTGTGTCAAATGAAATTTCTGCAATTGATACGATTATGTATTTTTTCTTAATTAGCTAATGCAGTTGATTGACTATTGAATATTGAACTATATCCCCAGATTAACTAACTATTGACCTAGTCTTACATGCCTCATCTTAACATCAAGGATTGGATTACTTGGTCATGGTGTATATATTGCTAAATTCAATGTGCTAATATTTTGTTGAGGATTTTTGGATCTATATTCATGAAGCATATTGGTCTGTACTTTTTTTTTTTTATTTTGTACTGTCTTTATCTGATTTCATTTTCAGTATAATGCTGGCTTCATAAAATAAAATGGAATGCTTTACCTCTTTTATTTTCTGAAGACTGCATACAATAGTTGTATGGGTAGGATTCATATTAGGCATTGTATGACAGTTTGGTAGAATTCTTCAGCAAAACTCTCTGGAGCCTGGAGATTGTTTTTGGTGGGGAGGGGGAGTGAAGAGTAGTTATATGCATTAGATTTACTTAACAGCTCTGGGCTATACAAATGATTTATTTCACATTAAGTAATTTTTAGTAACTTGAGTTTTTCAAGAAAGGGTCAGTGTTATTCAAGTTGTCAAACTTTCTTTCTCTCTTTTGCTCAGTCTTACTAGAGGTTTGCCAATTTTATTGCTATTTCCCAGAGTTATATCTTTGTTTTATTGTTTATACTCCATTGTTATTGCTCTCAAATTCATTGATTAAGGCTCTTATCTTCATTATTTTTCTCCTGCTACTTGGTTTAGGTGTATTTTGTTCTTTTTTATGTTTTTGAGATAAGAGCTTACAACATTTTCTCTTTTCTAATTTGTATATTCAGTGCTATAAATTTCTCTCTCAACACTACTTGCAATATGTCATGTAGATTTTGATATATTGTATGTTCTTTTATATTCAGTTCAATGTATTTTTAATATTTCCCCTGAGACTTCATCTTTTAATCATGGGTTATTTAGTAGTATGTTGTTCAGCTAAAAGTGCTCATTAAATTAATATATTAAGCTGTAGCTACTGTGCTACATACCTGATTATGGGACATCAAGTCATTATGCATGATATGATAATCCTGGCTGGAATTTATCTGTTACTACACTATCATCCCATTAAAGGGTTATTTTTAAAAACAGTGTAAAAAAACATTCTTCCAGTGGCTAAATTTGTGAGCAGTACACTTGAACATCTACTTCATATGGAGAGAGAAACAGTCATAGATACAGATATGCACTCATGGGAAATAATGAACACCTTAGCTGCTTGGCCAGGAGCCTGAAAAAACAATGAAACATTAAAGCAAAAGAGGCCTAGGAGGGAGTGAATAGACTGACATAAATAGGCACGAAGTCTTCAGATCTTTATATCCCGTGTAGGTGACTCCCAGAAGGCAAACACCATAGAAGGAACTCTCAACGGGATCGACAGATGACCTGACCTCTGGAACTTACTCCTTGGCAACTTAAAGTCTGTGTAATGGATCTACGAATAGAAGTATCATAGTGGCATAGTTGGAAGCTGTACAAGCATACCTCATTTTATTGTGTTTCACTTTATTGCGCAGATACTGAGTATTTTCTTTTTAACAAATTGAAGATTTGTGATAATCCTGCAAAAGTCTATCAGGGCCAGTTCTATAACAGCATGTGCTCACATCATGTCTCTCTATGCCACATTTTCATAATTCTCATAATATTCCATACTTTTTCATGATTGTTACAGTGATCTGTGATCATAATCCTTGCTCTCACTATTCTAATTCTTCAGGGCACCATGAAATGTGTCTATACAAGACAGCAAACCTCATCGATAAATAGTGTGTGTGTCCTGACTGTTCCACTACCTGGCTGTTCCCCCTCTACTTCCGCCTGGGACCTCCCCATTCCCTGGGAGACACAACAATATTGAAGTCAGGCCAATCAATAACCCTGCAATGGCCTCTAAGTGTTTAAGTAAAAGGAAGAGTCACATGTCTCTCTTTTTCTTTCTTTCTTTCTTTAAATTTTTTGTTTTGTTTTGTTTGAGAAAGAGCATGCACGCACAAGTGGGGGGTGGGGAGGGTCAGAGGGGGAGAGAGAACCTCAAACAGACTCCCTGCTGAGTGCAAAGCCTAACATGGGGGTCGATCTCACAACCCTGAGATCATGACCTGAGCAAAAATCAAGAGTCAGATGCTTAACTGACTGAGCCACCCAGGCACCCCACTCTCCTTTTAAATCAAAAGCTAGAAATGATTCAAGTTAGGAGGAAGTTGTGTTGATAGCTGAGATAGGCCAAGAGCTAGGCCTCTTATGTCAAACAGTTAGCCAAGTTGTGAATGCAAAAGAAAAGTTCTTGAAGGGTATGAAAAGTGCTACTCCATGAACACACAAATGACAAAAAAGCAAAACAGTCTTATTGTTGATATGGAGAAAGATTTAGGGGTCTGGAGAGAAGACCAAACTAGCCATGATATTCCCTTGAGCCAAAGCCTAATCCCAAGCAAGGCCCTCATTCAATTCTATGAGGGCTGAGAGAGGTAAGGAAGCTGCAGAAGAAGAGCTGGAAGTTAGCAGAGGTTGGTTTACGAGGTATAAAGAAAGAAGTCATTTCCAGAACGTGAAAATACACAGTGAAACAATAAATGCCGATGTGGAATATGCAGTGAGTTATCCAGACTGTCTAGCTAAACAGTGACAGTGGCTACACTAAACAACATTTTCAATGAGAATGAAACGCCTTCTATTGGAAGAAGATGCCAGCTAGGACTTTCATAGCTAGAGAGGAAAAGTCAATACCTGGCTTCAAAGCTTCAAAGGACAGGGTGACTCTCTTATTAAGGACTAACGCAGCTGGTGACTTTAAGTAGAAGCCAATGCTTCTTTGCCATTCCAAAAATCCTAGGGCTCTTGAAAATTATTTGGAATCTAGTCTGCCTGTGCTCTGTAACTGGAATAACAAAGCCTGGATGACAGCACATCTATTTACAACAAGGTTTACTGAATATTTTAAGCCCTCTGTGAGAACTCATACTCAGAAAATGAAGATTTTTTTCAAAATAATACTGTTCACTGATAAAGTTCCTGGTGCTTCAAGAACTATGATAAAGATATACAATGAGATTAATGTTGTCTCCATGTCTCTTAACACAAGATTCAGCCTGCCATTCATGGATTGAAGAATCATTTCAACCGTCAAGTCCTGTTATTTTAAAAATACATTTTGTAAGTCTAAAGCTGCCATAAATAGTGATTCCTTCTGCTGGACCTGGACAAAATAAAGGATTCACCATTTGAGATGCCATAAATAGCATCCATGATTCATGAGAAGAGGTCAAAATACAACAGGAACAGGTGTTTGGAAGATGTTGATTCCAACCTGCATGGATGACTTTGAGGGATTCAAGACTTCAGTGGAGGCAGTAATGGCAGGTGTGGTGGAAAAAGCAAGGGGTCTAGCCTGAGAAGTGGAGCCTGAAGATGGGACTGAACTGCTACAATCTCATCATAAAACTTAGAAGGATGAGTTTTTTGCTTCTTATGGTTGAGCAAAGAAAGTGGTTTCTTGAGATGAAATCTTCTCCTGATGAAGATGTCAAGGTTGTTGAGAGGACAACAAAGGATTTAGAATATTACATAAACTTAAACATTGGCAGGGTTTGAGACTACTAGCTATAATATTGAAAGAAGTCCTACTGTGGGTCAGATGCTATCAAACAGCATCCCATGCTGCAAAGAAATGGTTCATGAAAGGAAGAATCCATTCATGTGGCGAACTTTACTGCTGTCTCCTTTTGAGAAACTGCCATGGTCACCCCATCATTCAGCAAACACCACGCTGATGAGTCACAGCCATCAACATCAAGACAAGACCGTCCACCAGCAAAAAGATTATAATTCACTGAAAACTCAGGTCATGGTTAGCATTTGTTAGTTATAAAGTATTTTTTAATTAAGGTATATATATTTTTGAAAACATAATGTTTGAACACTTAATAAACTACAGTGTAAGGTAAACATAACTTTTGTATGCCCTGGGGAACCAACAAATTCATTTGTCTCACTTTATTGTGATATTTGCTTTATTGATGTGGTCTGGAACCAAACCTGTAGTATTTCCAAGGTGTGCCAGTTCATGACCCAAGCAACATGAATTCCCATACCTCCACTGATCTAACTACTGCTACTGATGACTACCCAAGCCACTAGTATCATTGATAGATTGATACTTAACCTCTGATATGGTACAATTCCTCAGTGAGACCAAATAGCTTACTAGGTGGTAGGTTGATTACACTGTACCATTTCTACCATGGTGGAAGAGATACGTTATCTTTACTGATACATACTCCATTACCAGTGCCTCTACCACCACCACCAACTGAGATTATATGAAATACCAGATTTAGGGGAGTCCTAATATCCTATAACAATGCTTCAGTTCAAGGGCTCATTTCATGACCAAATAGTTACATTGATGGATACGTGACCAAAGGATTTATTGGAGAAGCAGCCAGCTGGATAGATGCATGGAACTGCCTGTTGAAGACAGATCTTGTATCAACTGAGCTTAAACACATAGGTTTTGAATATTATCTTCCAAGATGTGGGATAGGATATAAACCAATGGCCAATACTATGTCTGGGCCAATTAGAATAGATGAATCTAAAACCTATGGGTGTAAGTAGGAATAATCTCTTCACTATAATAACTACTGCCTTTCTCAGGGAATTTAAACTTTCTTTCCCCCAAAGTTGTAATTTTTAAGCTCCAATAGAAGCTTTGATTCTTTGTCAGACACAGGAATACTTCCACCATGGAAAACAATAAAGATTTCACTCTGTTGATACCTGAAATTATCACCTGATTTTTTTGACTTCTCATGCCAAAAGAATAGCAGGCTAAGAATGGAGTTACTTGACTGGAAAGGGAAATTGACTTCAATCTCTAAAAAGGCCTACAGTTACAACTACACAAAGAAAAGTCAATCCCAGGTGATTCGCTAGAATGTCTTTTGGTGCTTCCATGACTGGTAAAAGCTGTGAACAGATAGATCTCTGAACAAGTAAGAAACCAGACTCCTCTGAGTTTGAATTTAACATCTAGGTCGCTCCAGAAAGCAAGCAAGCCAGATGAGAGAAAGTAATGGCCAAGGAAGAGAGCAATTATGAATGGGTAGTGGAAGAAGGAGATGATAAGTCTAAGTGTTGGCTGTGGGGCCAGCTGCAGCATTATAGACCACAGTTTCAATTTTCTGAGATTTGTTAATACTTTAAAAGAGACAAAGCCTGTTCATTCCCTGTTAGAGAAGATATGATGACATCCTGTTCTCATATGAGCTCTAGATATCGTAAAAGGCTGTAGGCAGATCTGAAAGGCACAATGGTGGACTCTCCCAGACCCGGTGTGCCTGCCTCTTCAATCTCAGTCTTGTGCTTAATGGAGAATCTTGGACTCCACTACCTTCATTTCTTCTTCTGACACTACCCGCAGTGACAGCCTGCCTTGGGGTAAGAACTGAAATTTAGCACAGCCCCTGCTGCTATGGTGCCAGAGGGGGCCGAAGCAACTCTAGTAGTAAGTCTCATGAACTGTACCCACAGGGACTCTGTTTCCTTCCATCTCTTTCTGACTTAGCAGAAGTACTAAGGCTCAGGATATAACATCTACCTTGTCCAGCAATTGCTTAGACAGGCTGGGAAAGGCAACCCAGACCAGGCAATTTAATGCCTGTGGAGAGAATCTTAAAATGAGGGACAGAAAATTCTGAGGATCTGGCAGGTGAATATCCTTCCCTTCCTCCTCCCAGTGGACTTTATTAAGGCAAAGTGATTCCACATGGCTTTTCTGGAAGACACTTTTCATGACAGACAACCAGCTGTTTGCCTTCTCTCCTTCTTGCCTCACTTCCTTCCCCCCCAGTCCTCAGCCTGGAACTGCCCCGCTCAATAAAATCTTAGCACACAAGCTTTTCCTCATGCCTTGCTTTCCAGGGAACACTTGATAAAGTAAAATAGCAGAAATAAAGTTAATATGAAGTAAAATATGTAAAAAAGTAAAATAGTGTATTTATCAAACAAAATGCACACCTTACGTTCCACAAAAACATTGGAGATAGGATTTTTAGAAATAAACATAAAGAAACAAAATCCCTGCCTAAATCAAATGTCCATAAGGTAATAAAAAAAACATAATAATCAGGAATTAACTGTACTCTGCAAAGTGGGTAAAATGGACAATCCTAGATTTCATAAATGACAGAAAATACCTTGTCTTCTTCCATTTGTTTAAATTTGTGAGAACTAATACCATTTAGTGGTATCCTAGAGAGTTACCAGTTATTTTCATGAAGATTGGAAAATAATCCAGAGAGTATTTTGTATGTAGAAGAAAAATCAATTTCAAAAAAAAATGTTTTATGTTAGGTGCTGTAGTACATTCTAGGTTCTGTTGAAAATAGTATTTCTGATGTCAAGAACTCATATAAACCAATGCATACATGTGTGGGTACAGGTATAAAGTAGAATAGCATAGTTTCTAACTCAAGTACGTCAGGGAGCTTTGGGGGGACAACAGTGAATGGATTAGTTACTTCTGCATGAGGACAGCAGGGGGAAACAAAACACCACTTCACTAATGACGTGAACTGTAGAATGAAATTTGAAAAAGGAAATGTACAACCAGGGAAATAAATTGCACAGACACACACACACACACGCACACACACTTTTTATTTTCCTGGCAAAGGGATCCGTGTGAGAAATGAAACTGTGAAACATTTTGGGAGCTTTGAGGAACTGAAAGACGGACCATGGGGTCCCGGAAAACCAGCAGAATGGCGGTGGTGAGAAAGAATGTTTAATAGGTTAACAGGGCTGACTGCCAGATAGCAAAGAACCCTTCACACCATGTCAGAATTTAAACCTTGTCCTTGGCAAATGGGAATGGTGAGAGAGGGTGTTTAACAAGTAAAGATAGGGCAGGTAGCACAGGACTGGTTACACCATGAAAGGATCTGTATCTTCTTGATGGGAACCGCTAAGGGGTCTTAAGCAATGGGCTATAACATAAATTTCATTTTGGAAAAATCCCACTGACAGTAACATGAAGAATGGAAATGTCTTTGGGAAGAGGTGGCAAAACTAGGGGCAAGAAATCATTTGGACATTGTTATGATAATCAAGCCAAGAGAGATGACAGGAGTTTGAATTAAGGTTGGATGGAGCTGGAGACAGGAGCTGTGGGGCTTCTGGGCAGGTAATAGGGAGAGAAGCAGAGCGCTCCTTGGATGCAAAGGAGAATTCTGATAGGCTGATGCTCATCGATGGAGAGCTCACTCGGTGTGAGGTGTTGCAGTAACCGCTCTGCATAAATATACGTTAATGTTTTATCTTGGTTTGGTGACCCGATGGATGACAGTTCCATCTATAATTCAGCATACCTGGGAAAAACAAGTTTATAGGACACACCACACTTCTTCCACTTACTAGCAAAGTCAGGCAACTCTGAATCTCAGTGTTTATCAGCTGAATATAACTTCAACCTTGCAAAATCACTGGGATAGTTGAAGGAGATATAGTACAGAATATGCCGTAACACACAGTAGGCATTCAAAAATACTATTGTCTTCCCTCTCTTCTTTCTACTTTTTAATTTAAAAATTTATCTACAACAGAACATGCTTTTTTGACAAAAGAAAGAGACTTTAATCATAATATTAAATGGCTAGATTATGCTAATATTGTGTCATGGTTTTCAAATTTGGGTTCATGACGGCAATTCCAGCTGTTACTACTACATATTTCAACTTGCTTTTTTTTTTTGGATAAAATTTTACTGGAATAAGTGAAAAGCTTAATACTACACATTTTGAGTTTGAAGCTATAGCAAAGTTCCTGCAACATTATATCCCAATAGGCATAGGACACATTTATTGTGGTTATAGTACAGATTTTTTTCCTTTTTTTTTTTTTTTAATAAGTCAAAGCATAGCTTTGGATAAGTCTAAATGATTATGTAGACTGTATATCTTATTGGAACTGTAATTTGTGTTTAAATAATTCTTTCTTCTTCTTTTCTTACTTCTTTACTTTCTTACTTTAATTTAACATCTCATTAGTCAGGTCAGTCGCTGTTTTACCTGCTAAGCCTTTCATTTAAATTTACGAAACAGTCAGGCTGTTACGAAAATATGAGATACTATAAAACACCCTCACTGGGTGGGTAGCAAGGCTTAATTGTCCAGAGCATGGATTCAATCTCCTTGAAAAGTACCGCTGCCCTGTGATAGCTCGCTATTATTGCCGAGTAAATTATGTCTGTGTCTCTAGCACCTGGAAATGTTAAGAATGCAGTACATCCATTGCATGCATTCATTGCTGAAATGCTCATGACCTTGACTGAGGACAAACAGATCGTTTTTACAAATAATACTCTTTGTTCGCCAACAGCTCTCTGAAGGGAAAAGAAAACATCCTGTGGAGTCCCCAGGGATTACCAACTCACCACTGAGTTCTCAGCCACCCCCTTCTGGCTTTCAGCTCTTCATAGATGGCCAGGCGCTCCTAAAATGGCAAGTATTCATTGAGATTACAGTATCTCTTTTGGAACCTATGACCAAACTACCACTTAGCCCATTGTTATCAGCACGGACTAAATCAGACACAACCCTGCTTTTCTGAAAACAATCAGCTCACGGATATTTACTGAGGACAAACTGAGTTAGTCACTCTATGTGCCTTGGGGCAGACGTTCCAGAGGTAATGTGGAGATTTCCAGGGCAAAGCCGGCATCGTAAATTGTCAGGTACAAGAAAGAAAAATAAAACCTTGAAATCAATTATTCCTAGAGACTTCGGACCAACAAGGTTTTGGGGATACTAACTGGAAAGTGTCAAGTGTGAGCCAACACATCTATGTTAAAAAATACAGGCAACCTGTCTATTTGATTAATCTATTTACACAGCTAAGATATTTATAGGCTTAGAAGTGGTAATTCTGAAAAACAACTGATACCTCTCTGGAGCAACCTAACCTCATGATTCAATGTATTTTAAGCATAGAATTAGCTTCATCTTGCTCTATTTCCAAATTGAAAATAGTTGATCTGATTTATATATATGATTATTCACACTTTTTAAAAATTTTATTTATTTATTTTAAAAATATGTTATTTATTTATTTGACAGAGAGAGAGAGAGCACAAGCAGGGCAGCATCAGGCAGAGGGAGAAGCCGACTCTCCACTGAGCAGAGAGCCCAACGTGGGGCCTGATCCCAGAACCCAGGGATCATGACCGAAGCCAGAGGCTGACGCTGAACCAACTGAGCCACCCAGGTGCCCCAGGTGACACTTTTTTAAAAAGAAAAACAGAACTCTATATACACTTTAGCTCTTATTATTATTATTAAATCATACTACACATCTCATCAAAATTTGTTTTGACCAAGAGTATCTGACTTATTAAGAATACTTCTGCTGAGGAACAATTAAGTCTTCTGTGAATTTTTAATGATAGAGCCAAAAAAAAAAATTAAAAGGACTAAAGTGATCTTTTTGTTAGTACTGGTGTTAAAATAAAAGTATCTGTCTCGTATGGATACAGCTTAAATAACTAATTGCAGATGGTGTTGGATGAGGGCTACGTTCTTGTTTTAATCAATGAGAAGTTAGCCACAATAACAAGAAGAATTTTGTGCTCCTGCTAAAGGAAAATTTATGTTTGGGGAAGCGACAACATGGAGTACCATGTTCTACTGTGTCAGTAGTTTTTTTGTTTTGTTATTTTTTCTTTTTTTTTTTTTAAAGATTTTATTTATTTATGCGACAGAGATAGAGACAGCCAGCGAGAGAGGGAACACAAGCAGGGGGAGTGGGAGAGGAAGAAGCAGGCTCATAGCGGAGGAGGCTGACGCGGGGCTCGATCCCATAACGCCGGGATCACGCCCTGAGCCGAAGGCAGACACTTAACCGCCGTGCCACCCAGGTGCCCCTGTTTTGTTATTTTTTCTTAAGGCTACAGTAATAATCCTGCCGCAAGGTGCCAGCAGGAAATACCAGAGCTGATACTAAGAAGGTACATTTGAGATACAAATTGAGTGAGAACTAAATATTGCAATAAATAAAAGAGCCCGCTTTTCCGTAAGTGAACTGTGGGTAGGAACGATTCAGGGGGTAGGAAGTGGAGTCACTGTACATTTATTAATACTACCGTCTTATAAAACATTTACTTCTTCCAACTTCTCAGCCCAGGAAAAGAACAACTGCTAATAAATCTACCTAGCATTTAAATTGGTTTTTTTGGGTTTTACAGAAGAGTTTCTGGTTTTGTTAGGAAGCCAATTACATCTTCTATAATGTGTCTCTTAACATAATGGACCTTTCATATTGTAGCTGTGTAATAAGTGCATTTTAATTGTATCTCACTCAGTTTCATAAAAGTGTAATTAAAATATATACTATAGGGTACAGAGAGTTTTAATTTTCAACATATCACTATTGGTTAAGATGTAAAGGAGTCTGAATCAGAAACAGAATTTTATTCCGCATGTGTCCTGCGGTATGTTTCATAAAATTAGCATGTCTAAAAATAAAATTATCATGTCTTAGGGATAGGAATAATTGGGACCAATCAAAATAGTTACACCTATTGGCAAAATGCAACTGGAAGTTTTACTTCAAATATGTTAAAAATTGGCCAGTAGTTTTGATGTATTATTTTCTGTTGAAGGTATATTATTTCTTTTAAAGTTACATTCTTTTCAAGTTATATTATTACATTACCAATACTCTCATTTTAATAATTACATTTGCAACCCATATATCTTTGAAAGAGCCCCGAACATGTACTTTTTCAGCAGTCCAGAAAAAAAAAAGGTTGTTTTTAAATTTTAGAGAGGTTAGAATTGAAAATCCATTTCACAACTAAGCTATGAAAATGTACGGGACAATATTACCAAGTCCAAAGCAAGCAGTCATATATGGAGGGACCATTATAAAGCATATAGCTTTTTAGGTCGTGCAGGAAAGTGGTATATGACACCGTTTTATAGAAATTCTTTCTTTTGGCTACCTTCATGATGCATAGAATAGCATTTTGCAGCATAGCAGAAAAAAAGAGATTTAGCTTACCCACTTGTGCAGAGAAAACATTTCCCTGATTTTGGAACTATGTCAAAATGTCTGGAAGTTGGGTCCCTGAATTAAGGCAGAATCCAGAAAACCATCAACACAGACTATTCTCTTGGATTCTGTGCCAAGGTCTCTTTTTCCATAATCTCATCCAGTTATTTTCCTCTTTGCAAGATTCTAAAGTATTTATAATGGCTATAGATCTAGGTCCCTGATGCTCACGAGCAAAGAAAAGGAAGGTTTTACAGATAAAATAGGGTAATGCATAAATTGGTTCATACTCTGTATATAAGATCATGTTACTGACTAGGAAGCTAAAGAAAATTCTGAGCATTATCTTCCTGGGTTTTGTGAAAGGATTTGACTGGCTCTGATATGAATAATTGGTGCTAGAGATGTTATCATGCACAATATAAAGGGAGTAAGAGATTTGTAAACAGATTCAGTGAAAACCGTGTGGCCAACATACAGAATACACAGTATACCTGAGATAGAACAATGAACTCTGTGTTAACGTTGTTAATCATCATAGCTTCCCTCACTTTTTAAAAAAATGTATGAATTTTCGAGAAAAATAATGCTTCAAAGATTTTGGAATCAAATCAAATTGCAGTTATGAAAGTGATTTATAAATTTTAAGGTCATTTATAAATTTTCGTTGTTAGTAAGGCATATAACATGGATAAGGACTTAATACCCAATAGCTGATAAACTTAGCTATGCACGTCACACAGGAAGCTATAGAAATATTGATATGTGGGGTCCACCCCCACATATTCTGGTGAATTTGTCTGGGCTACAGCTGGACATCAGATCTCTCAGTAATTCTATTAGGTGCTCAAGGAGAAGAACTTCATTTTGAGCATATAATACAGGCTAAGTAATTTGCCTATGTTATTTCTAATACCCTTAATGACTAGAAGTCACTATTATTCCCATTTTTTAGAATGAACAAACTGAAAATCAGAGAAGTTAAGATAAATTTCCAAGTCCACACTGGTAGCAAATACAGAATCTGGGTTTGAACCCGAGTATCTTTGTCCTCACACTTAACCTGCTATTTTGATTATATCATACTATATATGTGATTATAAAACAAAACATATATGAGTAATATTTCCTGGGTAAAATAATCAACATTTAAAAGGCAGGACTTTATTGTTATGCATTGCTAGTGCAATGTGGGTTCTACAATCATTTTGGAAAGTCACTAGCAAAATCTGTGAAAATATTCATAATTGTTTTTATGGTAATTAACAATAATTGCATGCTTACTCTTCGATGATCCATTCGTAGGCACTGCATTTGGATTGCCTCATTTACTTATCACAGGAACTTTATAATACAGATGCTATTATTATTCCTATTTTGCAAAAAAATAAAAGAAAATGTTTTACAAAAAATGCTTGAAGCATTTAATCAGCTACTTGGAAATAATACAGGCAATCAATGACAGAACTTGATTCAAACCCATTGGCCTACAGTTTGACCCTATTTTCTTTTAACCAAGTAATTTTTGTATTTATGAATATGCCCTAGGGAAATAATCCTGAATAAAAAAACAAGCTATGCACATAAATATTCTTACTGCAATATTCTTTTTTAAAGGTAAAAAACAGGAAAAAAGTATTCAGCAACAGTGGAATAGTCAAATATTTATGCTTAATATTTAAAAATGGAATATTACATAACTACTGAAAATAACATATACGACAATTAAAATTATGGACAGAAGTTTATGAGGTCACTTCCACCTGTCCCTGGGAAGTAGAAACTGTAAAAATGGTCTCTTCTTCACTTGCAATAAGAAAAACCCAGATAATTGGTAGAATCATAACTTTCAATGTTCACTGATTCCAAAGATGGACAAGTCTTTCCAAGGAGATAAAGGGCTTGCAAAATATCTCACTTGTGGCAGAGCAGGGTAGAAAGAGGTGGCTGCCATAAAATGAGTATGTAATATAAGAAGTAGGAAGATCGGTAGGAGAAGAAAGGGATAAAGAAAGGGGGGGTAATCAGAAGGGGGAATGAAGCATGAGAGACTATGGACTCTGAGAAACAAACTGAGGGCTTCAGAGGGGAGGGGGGTGGGGGAATGGGATAGACTGGTGATGGGTAGTAAAGAGGGCACGTATTGCATGGTGCACTGGGTGTTTTAAACGCAACTAATGAATCACGGAACTTTACATCAAAAACTAGGGATGTACTGTATGGTGACTAACATAATAAAATAAAAAATATTATTATAATAAAAAAAGAAGAAATTAACATTTTAATGAATTATTAAAGGTCAATTAGGTGTCGACTTGTCATTTGGACCTAATGGGGCCCCAACACTCACTCTACATTCACTTGAAAGCACTTCTCTATGGGCATCTACCCGATACTCATTTAGTGCCCTGCTCAACACTAGTAAAAGTTCCCTAAATTTGGCTTTTGTTATTAGGTGGGTGGGAGACAAGAGAAGGAAATCAGTTTAAATAATTAGTAGGTATGCATTTTAGTGTACTATTTATTTAGGAACATTATTTATTTATTTAGGAACATATTTATTTAGGAACCTACCTATTTATTTAGGAACATTATTATCTATTATAATATGTAAACCGAGTCATTCCATGGTTTTGGTGTTTGCTCCTAATGTATATTCCATCAGCTTCAGGCGACAGGATTAGAGGTACCTGCTTAACCAAGGGAAGAATATTGACCTTTTTTCAAAGACTAATTTTTTTAGCAAGGTTTTAGGTTCATGGCAAAATGGAGAGCCAAGTACAGACATTTCCCTTATACCCTCAGCCCCCACATACGCATAGCTTCCCCCATGATCAACATAAGTCACCAGAGTGTTTTTTTTGTTTTTATCAAGGATGTACTTACATCAACACATGATAATCGCCCCAAGGTCATAGCTTACATTATAGTTCATTCTTGGCGTTGTATGTTCTGTGGGTTTGAACAAATATATAATGACATTGCTCCAGTATAGTATCATACGGACTATTTTCAGTACCTTAAAAATCCTCTGTGCCCCAGCTATTCATCCTTGATCTTTGCCACCCTACCCCAAAATCTCGGATCTTTCTACTGTCTTCATAGTTTTGCCTTTTCTAGAATGTCATATAGTTGGAATCATACAGGGTGTAGCCCTTTCAGATTGGCTTCTTTCACTTATTGATGTGCATTTAAGATTCCTCCGTGTCTTTTCATAACCCAATAGCTCATTGTTTGTAGTGCCAGATAATATCCCATTGTCTGGATGTATCATCATTGATTTATTCATTCATCTACTGAAGGGCATCATGGTTGTTTCCATGTTTGGACACTTAAGAGTAAAGCTGTTATAATCATCCATGTGCGGATGTTTTTTGGACACAAGTTTTTAACTCCTTTGGGTAAATACCAAGGAGCATGATTGCTGGATCTTATAGTAATAGTACATTTAATTTTGTAAGAAATCACCGAAATGTCTTCCAGAGTGGCTTTACCATTTTCCATCCCCACCAGCAGGGGACGAGGGTTCCCGTTGCCCGGGTGCTCATCAGCATTGGGCGCTGCTGTCTCTTCGCTGTTGTAATTTGTGCTGCCCTGATGGCACTGGATGTGAAGCTTCTCTTTATATATTTGTCATGCATATATATTTCTTTTTTATTTTTTTCTTTTTCCTGGAGAGCATCGGCTTTTGTTTAAACCCTATTTATTCAAATCCACCTTGAAAGGAATTAGAGGTACTATAAATATTTGTGAGTATTATGTTCTAGGTTCTCTAATTCCATATTCTACAATGGATTTTGTCAGTTCACAAGGAAAAGCCAGACAGCGAATGAAATGATTGTTTACTATTTTAATTGCAACATGCGTGTTGTGATTTGGCTCCTTAAACAGTTAATTATCCATTGATTTAATTTTGGAACAACTTAGTGTAGTTTCAAAAGATGGCTATATTGTTTCTCAAACACGTCGCGTATCCTCTAGTGGTGAGTGAAATCATTTCACATAGCGTTTGGCAATAAGATGGTCCTTCCAGGAAGGCTAAGATAATTTTTTCCCATTTTATTACATTGATATGATAAAGAGGAGATGTGTTTATATGCAAATGGATCACCCAAAAGGAAAATCACATATACACACACAGTAGGCACATATAATGTTACACCAGCACGTATTTTCTTGAGCTAAAGCTTTCCTAACACAGATTTGGGGTAATAGCATTTCTGCCATCTGTATACAATATTTAGAGATGGTGAGACATTGCAAATTCAGATGACAGTAAGTTCGAGCTCTTCACACTCATTGCATCTGGGAGACAGGTTTGAATTAATCTTGAGTAGCTTGACTGCTATGAAATAAATCTTCAGAATAAAACTGAATTGACTGTGTCTGTGTTTTTGCAAATGTCTTTTCAGAATAAAATTTGACACTTTTCCCTTCTCCAGGGGGTG
Source organism: Ailuropoda melanoleuca (assembly GCF_002007445.2). Classification (NCBI taxonomy): domain Eukaryota; kingdom Metazoa; phylum Chordata; class Mammalia; order Carnivora; family Ursidae; genus Ailuropoda; species Ailuropoda melanoleuca. The sequence continues at coordinate 139,791,288 of NC_048218.1, read as the reverse complement.
GCGGTTTACTGCTGGTTGTCATTGCTGTTTAATGAAAGGGCTTTCAAATAAAGAAACTAATTACCGTATAATTTCAAGAGGTTTTCATTTTCCCCTCCCTTTCCTCCCCCCCGGCATTCCACCCCATACATGCAATGCAGGAGAAGAGAGTTACATGTATTCATATCGAATAGACACACAGTCTGACAATAAGGTATTTTTATAATGTATGAAGATAAGTAATTGAGAAGAGGTATAGTGTCAGTTTCTCAGGAAACTAAGCTTGGGTGTAGCTCAGGGAAATGTGAATGACATAGGAGTCTGCCCCTCTGGGCTCCCTTATGACTCTTTAAACTAGCAGAAGCCAAATACACCCTGGGTTTCTTTGAGCTGACAATTTAAATTCTAATTCTGGCTATTCATCTTTGAAGAAACAGGAGGCACCCAGCTCAGGCCCAGCGTGTAATTGGACCTAAGTCACAGTTTCTGCCTGTAATTATGTCCCTGAAGTCTGATGGTTTAAACTGAGATCAAGGCCATGTTTTTAGCTTCTTAAGTGTAGGCTTATATTTTTGGAATTAAAAAACAAGTTGCCTAATTTCTAGGATGTATGCCCTTTGAATATTTAAAACTGGACTGTTAAATTATAATAATTAGTAAATTGGAATCAGAGGTAAGGGGTGTGAAGAATAAACATAGAGAAATAAAAATGAAGCACACCAACAAAAACAAGACCGGCTATTAGAATTTAGCTTTTGGAGAAAGAAATGGAGACGGACTTAGTCAATATTGAGATACTGTAGACCGGTAAACTATGCTGGAAGTTTACACTTGGAACGATAGGCTGGAGGCTTTGGATGTGGGCTGGAATTAGCAATTAGTTTTATTAATACTGGATTACACTGTGAAATCTGGACAGCCCATTCCAACCAGCAGAGGTTCCAAACTCCAGTTTTAATCCATTCTGATAGTCTGAGAGACAGATTTTGATGAAGCCCCAAAAGATACTCTCTCCATATCCCTTGGAAAATTCCAAAGTGGAACTACATCCTATAGTACAGTAAGGGGAAGTACCAAGCTGGGTAAAACAAATAGGGGACTAGGTAATGAGCACAGAGGTAAACCCCCCCCCCAAAAAAAAGCGAATACAGGTGGCATATCTTCTTAGGTTTGAATTAATCTTGAGTAGCTTGTCTGCTATGAAATAAATCTTCAGGATAAAACTGAATTGACTCTGTCCGTGTTTCTGCAAATGTCTTTTCAGACTTTCAGATGATTCCTTATGTTTACACAGAAACAGAGAATCCAAACTCTTCTAAATTCGGGAGCATTCCTCCTCTAAACCTCACTGTATCTCAGTGTATCTCAGTACACAGTATATCAGTATGTCAACCTAAGGGGAAATACCATGACCTACATTCCTGCTTCTTCCGGGAGGCTTCTAGGGCAATGGTGTTTTTAACAGTCTTATTTTCATCTTTTAGGAAATCTTACCCAAGGTTGTTGTGATTCCTAAAAATACCGAATCTCCTCTATATCTGATTTCTCTTCCAAAAAAAAAAAAAAACCCTATAAATCATTGTTGTCATATTGTAAATCAAATTAGGGATACCAGTAAAAACTTAGACTTATTGCCTGTTTAGACTCTTTGCAATCCAATTCATGTAAACTCTTTCTATTTGAAAGGTAAGATTTATGGGACTCCTGATGGCTTCGGATGTTTACCGGAGTGATTTTACATGAATAAAGAGGATGTCTTTACTTTTCAACAATTTCAGCTTCAAGTCGTATTTGTATTTGACCTGTTTATACTGGAATTTGAGAGCTAATCAAGGAGGGTTAAAATGTTTTTGAAGGAAAGAAATTGTCAGTCATCAAATTAAAAATATTTTCTACTAATTAGAAAACTATGAAAGCAAAGGAGATAGAACAAGGTTTATGAACCAAATTTTTTCTTTTGCCAATCAGGAAATTAAAAGGATATGTAAATGTTAGTGTTGCAGCAAATGTGTGTACCTTCCTCTAAATCTCTGGGGCTTTCAATCCAGTCTATATTCCCCATTAAAATGCTGAGCCGAGGTCATTCATTTACTTCCTCATCCCTCACATGTACCCATCAACAAAGGGGTTTAATGAAAGAGATGTCGCTGCTATAGATATACAAATAAGTGAGATATTATACGAAAAGTTCTTTGAATTAAATGAATGGAAGAAACGGTGTAAAATTGTGATCTAAATCTCAGCAATATAGTTGATATTCCTATTTTAGAGGACTAGAAAAATAAATCCAGTCACAGATGAAATGAAGGGGTCTGAAGTCTGCTAATAGATTAGTGGAGATTTAAGGCTTTGGTCTGTGGACTATGAGCCAGTAGCAAAACCAGACCCCATCCTGGGTTGTACTCCCACTTACACCACTGCTACCTCCTAAAAACAAAACAAAACAACAACAACAACAACAACAAAAAACAGAGTTTCTTCCGTGGATTCTTGGACATAGGGCTAGTATAAATCAAATTTTCCCTGGTTTCTGCTTCTCTTTTAGAATAAAATCTTAGGTTAAACAGAATAAAACAACTTCTTTATCTACTAAACCTGTGGGGCTGGACCAAAGAGAAAGCTAAGATTAGGAAAGAAGTGAGGGGCTAACCCTGACATTCTCCCTCTATACCATCCAGGTGGAGGACGGCAGGCACCCGTGGATGGAAACCTCAGGCACCAGAAAACATCCACTTTTCTACAAATTCTGCAGTTCAAGTACTTCTGGCTCCGGATATCTGCTCATTTCCTACTTGTTATTGACTAGGTTATTTTGGCCAATGAGAGGCCTAGCAGGCTTCAGAAAAGAGGAGAACTCTAAACACTGGACATATCTAATGGTTATTTTGCAAGTACTTCCACTAATTAGCTTAGACATGTGATCTACAAAGCAACACATAGCATTTTTTTTTATATCTACAGTCATATGCAAGGTCCCCCTTAATGTACCTGAGATAGTTCTGGAATATCTGGTCGTCCCACATAACTCAGCCAAAATCAATGTTGCCCCTGTCTAAACAGGTCCTTCGGGACTGAAGGAGTTTTCTCATTATCTCTACACACACATCCGTGGAAGATACTGTGGGTACAACCCAACTCTCTCTTCAGGGAAGAGAACCTGCTGTCCCAGCTGCTGGGAGTGATGACAGCAGACGGTGTCCCCCCAGCAGATCCTTCAGGGAAGGTCTTAGCTGCAGAGAGCTGCCCTACCAAGGTCATGTCCCTTCTCAGGATGACCCATGTGCAATGACTACACAACATGGGTATGTACAAGCTTGGTCATCTCAAGCCACCTTGGACCAACTCTGAGGGACCATTTAAGTCCAGAACACCCTCGGCCGATCCTGTGGTTGGGACGGCACTGTACCTTCCCTTCTCTTGCTGCTCAATCCTGCTTTCATCCCTGCCTTTCCACAGGTGTTAGTGGACGCTCAAGTGCAAGGTCAGCTCTCTCGAAATCTTCCTGGTGAACATGCCTGTGACAGCATCTCACCATTTTTTTGTCTGCCTCAAGCTCCTTCGGCTAGGATCGACTTCTAAAAGCAAATCGTTATAGCTTCTGGAGAGGATGTCAACCTAAGCATGTCTGTCTAAGCATCTCTGCCCATCACCTTAAAGTGATTCAAACAACGTTCAGTAGACTCAAAAAATAAGAAAAAAAAATATGCCACATAGCTAGTTTCCAAAGATTAGTGGCAAGCAAAAACTGTTAGCTTAAAAAAAAATAATAAGACAAGTAATTATGATCTAGAAATGCAAGAAAGATTCAATATTAGAAAATGTAACACTACTACAGAATCAGCCTGAGACGCAGGAAGATACATCTGGATCTCTACAAATGAACATCTCCAGTGCTGAGTATCAAGGTATGAAGCAGGGAGCCGTGAAACCGCGCACAGATATCGGAAGCTAAACAGAAGGGGGAGGGAGCCGCCGTGTCAGGGCGCCGGGAAGCGGTAGCCACCTGCACGGGGGAGCGGACGGACCACGGACCCGCACGTTTGAGAGAGCAGACTGAGAACGGGAGCTCCGGGAGTGCATGCGAAACGGCTGGTGGCTGGCGGGCCACCTGCACCGGGGAGCGGGCGGACCGTGGACCCGCACTCTGGAAACAGCAGACTGAGTCCGTGAGCCGGGAGCGTGCGCCACCAAGCATCTCATGGAGCTCCAGAGCTCCAGTGTGCTCACTGGATCGAGGCTGAGACCGGGAGCTCCAGGACCGTGCGCGGGGTGGCTGGCGGCTGGTGGCTGGTGGCTGGAGGGCCACCTGCACGGGGGAGCAGGCGGACTCGCGGTCAGCACCCGCGAGACACCAGACTGAGACGGGGAGCTCCGGGAGCCCACGCGGGGCGGCTGGCGGCTGGCGGGGTTGGAAACACAAAGGACAGAGACGTGCCGGCCCTGGAAGTGAGGGCTGGGACGCCGGGGTGTGGGGCGCACCGCCCCGGGATGCTGCAGGGTTGAGCAGCACCAACAGAAACAGAGTTAAAGTGGACAGAACATCAGTGGAGAACGATTCGCGATCCCTCTGTTCTGAAACAGAGGCTGAATTTCAGCCGCTGCTGCTCTCTCAGAAGAGGCATAGCAAACCGCCAGGGAAAGCCGCCAGAGAACAAAAGCCCGGAAATACCGGCTCACAGGGTGCCCATCCCCATCCCCCCTCGCAAGGGACACAGAGACTCTACCCAAACAGGGTTTTCTGAGTACCTGCAGGCAGGCCCCTCCCCCAGAAGGCAGGCTGAAAAATCAAGAAGCCCACAACCCGGAGCGCCTGAGTGGCGCAGTCACCAAGCACCTGTCTTCGGATTAGGGTGTGATCACAACGCTCCGTAAGGAGTCCTTCATCGGGCTTCTCCACCGGGAACCTGCTTCTTCCTCTNCCTGCTTCTTCCTCTCCCACCCACTCCTCTGCTTGGGTTCCCTTTCTTGCTGTCTGTCTCTCTCTCTCAAATAAATAAATAAAATCTTTACGGAAAAAGCCCACATCCCTAAGATCTCTATAAAACAAGGGCGCACGGCCTGGGTCCCAGTCAACACTTGGGCTCTGGACAACCCTGCAATCTCTCTTCATCAGAATGACGAGAAGGAGAAGTCCCCCCCAGCAAAGAAAAGATAATGAGTCTGTGGCCTCTGCCACAGAATTGGCCTCGGCCACAGAATTAATACATATGGATGTATCCCAATTATCAGAAATGGAATTCAGAGCAACAATGGTCAAGATGATGAGTAAACTTGAAAAAAGCATCAGAGAAAGCGTTGCTGAGAATATAGAATCCCTAAGGGCAGAAATGAGAGCGAATCTGACAGAAATTAAAAACTCAGTGGGCCAAATACAGTCAAAACTAGAGGCTCTGACGGCCAGGGTCACCGAGGCAGAGGAACGCGTTAGCGAATTGGAGGATGGGTTAGTAGAAGAAAAAACGAAAATAGAAGCTGGTCTTAAAAAAATCCACGCCCACGAATGTAGATTACGGGAGATTACTGACTCTATGAAACGATCCAATGTCAGAATCATCGGCATCCCTGAAGGGGTGGAGAAAAACAGAGGTCTAGAAGAGATATTTGAACAAATTGTAGCTGAAAACTTCCCTAATCTAGCAAGGGAAACAAGCATTCGTGTCCAAGAGGCAGAGAGGACCCCATCCAAGCTCAACCAGGACAAACCTACGCCACGGCATGTCATAGTGCAATTCGCAAATATTAGATCCAAGGATACAGTATTGAAAGCGGCCAGGGCAAAGAAATTTCTCACGTACCAAGGCAAAGGTATCAGGATTACGTCAGACCTGTCTACAGAGACCTGGAATGAGAGAAAGGCTTGGGGGGGCATTTTTAAAGCTCTTTCAGAGAAAAACATGCAGCCAAGGATCCTTTATCCAGCAAAGCTGTCATTCAGAATTGATGGAGAAATAAAGACGTTCCAAAATCGCCAATCATTAACCAATTTCGTAACCACGAAACCAGCCCTACAGGAGATATTAAGGGGGGCTCTATAAAGGTAAAAAGGCCCCAAGAGTGATACAGAGCAGCAAGTCACAACCGATACAAAGACTTTAAAGAGAAATGGCATCATTAAAATCATATCTGTCAATAATCTCTATCAATCTAAATGGCTTAAACTCTCCCATAAAACGCCACAGGGTTGCAGATTGGATAAAAAGACATGACCCATCCATTTGCTGTCTACAAGAGACTCATTTTGAACCCAAAGATGCATTCAGACTTAGAGTAAGGGGATGGAGTACCATCTTCCACGCAAATGGACCTCAAAAGAAAGCTGGAGTAGCAATTCTCATATCAGATAGACTGGATTTTAAACTAGAGGCCATAGAGAGAGATACAGAAGGGCACTATATTATTCTTAAAGGAAGTATTCAACAAGTGGATATGACAATTATTAATATATATGCCCCCAACAGGGGAGCAGCAAGATACACAAGCCAACTCTTAACCAAAATAAAGAGACATATAGATAAGAACACAGTAATAGTAGGGGACCTCAACACCCCACTATCAGAAATAGACAGAACACCCTGGCAAAAACTAAGCAAAGAATCAAAGGCTTTGAATGCCATACTCGACGAGTTGGACCTCATAGATATATATAGAACACTACACCCCAGAACCAAAGAATACTCATTCTATTCAAATGCCCATGGAACATTCTCAAGAATAGATCATGCTCTGGGACACAAAACAGGTCTCAGCCAATACCAAAAGATTGAAATTATCCCCTGCATATTCTCAGACCACAACGCTCTGAAATTGGAACTCAACCACAAGGAAAAACCTGGAAGAAACTCAAACACTTGGAGGCTAAGAACCATCCTGCTCAAGAATGACTCGATAAACCAGGAAATCAAAAAACAAATTAAACAATTTATGGAGACCAACGAGAATGAATACACAACGGTCCAAAACCTATGGGATACTGCAAAGGCAGTCCTAAGGGGGAAATACATAGCCATCCAAGCCTCACTCAAAAGAATAGAAAAATCTAAAATGCAGTTTCTATATTCTCACCTCAAGAAACTGGAACAGCAACAGAGGGACAGGCCTAACCCACTGACAAGGAAGGAGTTGACCAAGATTAGAGCAGAAATCAATGAATTAGAGACCAGAACCACAGTAGAGCAGATCAACAGGACTAGAAGCTGGTTCTTTGAGAGAATCCATAAAATTGATAGACCACTGGCAAAACTTGTCCAAAAACAAAGAGAAAGGACTGAGATTATTAAAATTATGACTGAAAAGGGAGAGGTCACGACCAGCACCATTGAAATTGCAAGGATTATTAGAAACTTTTATCAACAGCTATATGCCAAAAAACTAAACAATCTGGAAGAGATGGAGGCCTTCCTGGAAACCTATAAACTACCAAGACTGAAACAGGAAGAAATAGATTTCTTAAATAGGCCAATTAACTATGAAGAAATTGAGTCAGTGATAAACAACCTTCCAAATAATAAAACTCCAGGCCCAGACGGTTTTCCTGGGGAATTCTACCAAACATTCAAAGAAGAAATAATACCTATTCTCCTAAAGCTATTTCAAAAAATAGAAACAGAAGGAAAGCTACCAAACTCATTCTATGAGGCTAATATTACCTTGATCCCCAAACCAGGCAAAGACCCCCTCAAAAAGGAGAATTACAGACCGATTTCTCTAATGAATATGGATGCCAAAATCCTCAACAAGATCCTTGCTAATAGAATCCAACAGTACATTAAAAGGATTATCCATCATGACCAAGTGGGATTCATACCTGGGATGCAAGCATGGTTCAACACTCGCAAATCAATCAATGTGATACATCATATCAACAAGAAAAGACTCAAGAACCATATGATCCTCTCAATTGATGCAGAAAAAGCATTTGACAAAATACAGCATCCTTTCCTGATTAAAACCCTTCAGAGTGTAGGAATAGAGGGTACATTTCTCAATCTCATAAAAGCCATCTATGAAAAGCCTACTGCAAGCATTATTCTCAATGGGGAAAAGCTGGAAGCCTTTCCCTTAAGATCAGGAACACGACAAGGATGCCCACTCTCGCCACTATTATTCAACATAGTACTAGAAGTCCTTGCAACAGCAATCAGAAGACAAAAAGGGATCAAAGGTATCCAAATCGGCAAAGAAGAAGTCAAACTGTCTCTCTTTGCAGATGACATGATACTCTATATGGAAAACCCAAAGGAATCCACTCCCAAACTATTAGAAGTTATAGAACAATTCAGTAAGGTGGCAGGATACAAAATCAATGCCCAGAAATCAGTTGCATTTCTATACACGAATAACGAGACTGAAGAAAGAGAAATTAGGGAATCCATCCCATTTACAATAACACCAAAAACCATGCGTTACCTTGGAATTAACTTAACCAGAGACGTAAAGGACCTATATGCTAGAAACTATAGATCACTTTTGAAAGATATTGAGGAAGACATAAAAAGATGGAAAAATATTCCATGCTCATGGATTGGAAGAATTAACATAGTTAAAATGTCCATACTACCCAGAGCAATCTACACTTTCAATGCTATCCCGATCAAAATACCGAGGACATTTTTCAAAGAACTGGAACAAATAGTCCTTAAATTTGTATGGAACCAGAAAAGGCCCCGAATCTCCAAGGAACTGTTGAAAAGGAAAAACAAAGCTGGGGGCATCACAATGCCGGATTTCGAGCTGTACTACAAAGCTGTGATCACAAAGACAGCATGGTACTGGCACAAAAACAGACACATCGACCAATGGAACAGAATAGAGAACCCAGAAATGGACCCTCGGCTCTTTGGGCAACTAATCTTTGATAAAGCAGGAAAAAACATCCGGTGGAAAAAAGACAGTCTCTTCAATAAATGGTGCTGGGAAAATTGGACAGCTACATGCAAAAGAATGAAACTTGACCACTCTCTCACACCATACACAAAAATAAACTCCAAATGGATGAAAGACCTCAATGTGAGACAGGAATCCATCAAAATTCTAGAGGAGAACATAGGCAACAACTTCTATGACATCGGCCAGAGCAACCTTTTTCACGACACATCTCCAAAGGCAAGAGAAATAAAAGATAAAATGAACTTATGGGACTTTATCAGGATAAAGAGCTTCTGCACAGCCAAGGAAACAGTCAAAAAAACTAAGAGACAGCCCACGGAATGGGAGAATATATTTGCAAAGGACACCACAGATAAAGGACTGGTATCCAAGATCTACAAAGAACTTCTCAAACTCAATACACGAGAAACAAATAAACAAATCATAAAATGGGCAGAAGATATGAACAGACACTTTTCCAATGAAGACATACAAATGGCTAACAGACACATGAAAAAATGTTCAAAATCATTAGCCATCAGGGAAATTCAAATCAAAACCACACTGAGATACCACCTTACGCCAGTTAGAATGGCAAAGATAGACAAGGCAAGAAACAACAATTGTTGGAGAGGATGTGGAGAAAGGGGATCCCTCCTACATTGTTGGTGGGAATGCAAGTTGGTACAGCCACTCTGGAAAACAGTGTGGAGGTCCCTTAAAAAGTTAAAAATTGAACTACCCTATGACCCAGCCATTGCACTACTGGGTGTTTACCCCAAAGATACAGACGTAGTAAAGAGAAGGGCCATATGCACCCCAATGTTCATAGCTGCATTGTCCACAATAGCCAAATCATGGAAGGAGCCGAGATGCCCTTCAACAGATGACTGGATTAAGAAGCTGTGGTCCATATATACAATGGAATATTACTCAGCTATCAGAAAGAACGAATTCTCAACATTTGCTGCAACATGGACGGCACTGGAGGAGATAATGCTAAGTGAAATAAGTCAAGCAGAGAAAGACAATTATCATATGATTTCTCTCATCTATGGAACATAAGAACTAGGATGATCGGTAGGGGAAGAAAGGGATAAAGAAAAGGGGGGTAATCAGAAGGGGGAATGAAACATGAGAGACTATGGACTATGAGAAACAAACTGAAGACTTCAGAGGGGAGGGGGTGGGGGAAGGGGATAGACTGGTGATGGGTAGTAAGGAGGGCACGTATTGCATGGTGCTGGGTGTTATACGCAACTAATGAAGCATCGAACTTTACATCGGAATCCGGGGATGTACTGTATGTTGATTAACATAATATAATAAAAAAAATAAAAAATAAAAAATAAAAGTTAAAAAAAAAAGAAAATGTAACACTACTAACCTACAGAGTTAGATATTAATAAACAGTATATGATTATATTATAGTTACAGAAAAAAGGATTAAACATATCTCTACATTGATTTTTAATTAAAATGATCATAACTGAGGAATGAAAAAACTTTAATTTGATAAAATATATTTGCTAAGACTATAAAGAAAATATCTTACATAATTGTAGAACTTTAGACATACTTGCATTAAAGTTAAAAATGAGTAATTGTATTAGTTTTCAATTGCTGTATAACAAATTGTCATAATCTCAATGGCTTAAAAGAATACTCCTTTATTAGCTCACAGTTCTGTAACTCATCATATATATTGAAGATCTGTATTTTAAAATGAACATCATTCTAGCCAACAGCAACACTCAACTAAAAATATAGTAAGTGAAAAAGTTATAATCTGTAATAGTATACATTTTATATATTTTATCGTTCTATTTTTTTCATGTTCATAAATTGCATTTTGATAATTTCTCCATGTTTTATTTTCCAGTAAATACGTGTATATATATTAATAATATATAACATTATGATTTTATTATTTATTTCATTGAGTATAATATATGTAATAAAAATACAAATATATATATTAATGTATACCTATTCACTGGGAAATAAATAAAACATAGACAAATATCCAAAATTCTATTTATAAACATGAAAAATCTATAATTTGGGGGCTTATATCATTTCTGTTGATAAGAAGACTCAATTGGTCTCAAGTTATTGATGTATTTTATGAAAGTAGGATCAAATTTTTAATTTTCCATGGAATATGAAAAAATTATTTTTAGGATGCCTGAGTGTCTCAGTCAACCGGTTAAGCATCTGTCTTTGGCCCAGGTCATGATCCCAGGGTCCTGGTATCGAGCCCCACATCCTTGCTCAGCCAGGAGACTGTTTCCCCCTCTCCCTCTGGCTGCCACTCTGCCTGCTTGTGCTCTGACAAATAAATAAAAAATCTTAAAAAAAAAAAGGAAAAAGGAAAAATTATTTTAAAATTTATCTAGAGAATTGAAGTTCAAACATCATTAAAGACTAGACTTGAACTAACAGACCCCTACCTTCTTCTTGGAAAAACATAATATAAACATACCTTTTAATGAGAAACTGTTCAATATTTCAACAGAGAAACAAGCAGGTAATTAAAAGAAGAGGAAAGAAGAATGGCCAATAAAGGTATGAGTAGTATACAATCACACAGGGAAATACAAATTAAACCAATAATGAGACAAAGTTTTATACCCATTGAAGTACCTAGAAAGTGTAAAAGCCTAATAATACTAAGTATAGTCAAGGAGATGGGGAAAGAGATAATTGCATATATACTTGTACACAAACACTGAAGTCTATTCTGGAGAGTAACTCAGCATTAGCTAATATTTAAATGTGCATAAATGATTACCTAACAGTTACATTTTTTGGAATGTACTGGCACTCTCCAAGACAGTATAGCTACTGGCCACATGTGACTATTTAAATTATGTATATGTAAAGTCGATGGGCATTAAGGGGGGGCACGTGATGTGATGAGCACTAGGTGTTATACACAACTGATAAATTATTAAACACACGTCTGAAACTAATGATGTACTATAAATTGGCTAACTGAATTTAAATTGTAAAAAATAAAATAAAATCAATAAAATTAAAAATTCCATTCCATAGGGGTGCCTGGATGGCTCAGCTGGTTAAGCATCTGCCTTTGGCTGAGGTCAGAATCCTGGGGTCCTGGGATTGAAACCTCCTCATTGGGCATCCTGCTCAACAGGGAGTCAGCTTCTCCTCTCCCTCTGCCCCTCCCCACTGCCCGTGCTTGCATTCGTTCCCTCTCTCAAACGAATACACTTTTAAAAAATCTTTTTAAAAAATTCCATTCCATAGTCTCACTAGATACATTTCAAGCACTGGTGGCCACCTTATTTGACAGCACAATTTATAGAATAGTTCAGTTACAGGAAGTTCTTATTGCCCAGCCTTGGAGAGACCCTGAAGGAACTCTCATACGTGTATATTGAGAGTATCAATATATAATATTTTATATTCTGTCTCTGCTTGCAATTACACAAAAGTAAATAAGGGCGGAAGGAAAGGGAAGCAAAGGAAAGGAAAAGAAAGGAAAACAAAAGGAAGGTAAGAAAGGCAGAAGGAAGGAAGGAACCATGAACCAAAAAAGTGGTGAAAGTTCAAAGTAAAATAAATTTGGGGAGGAAGAAGATAGCTATCGGTAATTCTGTATGGGGCATGTTAAAGTCTGACATGCCCATTCATCACCCCAGTAGGCATGCTGTGTAAGAATTACACAAGGTTAGAACTCCGGGGGAAATGTGACTTAAGGCTGCAATTAATACAGTTCGATTTGTTCAATTGACCCTTGACAGCAAAGAAGTATTCATGAATGGGAGTTATATCCCCATATAGTTTTTTTCCGTAAAATGAAATAAAAGATTCAATGTTTTATGACTTTTTCTTCCATCACCATCAAGAGTTAAGGGTTTGTGAGTGTGTGTGTATAACACATGTGTGCACTGAGGGGAATGGAAACAAAGCTAATAATGAGACTTTATTTTTTAAGTAGATACATTGCAATGCAAATGCTCCAAACCTCATTTAAAGAATTTCTTTGCATATAGCAAACCTGCTCAAATGCTGTATCTGCAAAATCACTCAAATGTCATATCCACAAAATGAAAAGGTCCACTGTACACTCTTCCCAAACATCAAATAATTAGAAATATTTGTTCTTTTCCCTATGAACGTGAGGTGGATGAAAGCGATGGGATTATTCTCATGTTCAGTTATTTTCAAACATGCAGGCAAAACACAGGAGTCCATTTCCATGAGGTATATATACTGGAATAAAACCTAAATCACTTTTAACCCTGTTTCAAAAACAGCATAGAATTTTACATCTGCTTTGTAAGGCAATCTTAAAAAAGGCATGCTGGCACTGTGTCTAAATAACATTATGAGAAATTCTGATAAAAGGCTTAAGGATGACTTTTCTTTTGACTACGAACAACGGTTTATATTGAATAATAGGTGAATAAAATATAAACCTCTGATGGCTTACAATGTAGCTAGAATTTGTTAGTTCTTCTGCTGGTGTATTCTTTGTAAACAGCTTCCAGAAATGTGTTCCCTGAGGCTAGATACCACTGTTTCTCCCCCCTTTTTTTCCTAATGAAAAATAAATAAATAAGTAAAACAGCAGGGGCTGCAAAATTCCATATCCCTTATTCTTATCTAGCTTCGGCCCGATGGAACTTTTGAAAATTTTCATTAGAGCAAAGATTATTTTTGTCACTGTAGTCAAATATCTATTAGTACTTCCATTCCAAAGTGCTTACGCCTCTGGTTTATAAATTTAGGTCTACACATGCGGCACATGCCTCATAAAAGACTCTCCTGGTTTTCTTCAGATGTTCCCATCTGTTTTACACTGTTCAATGCTAAATACAGTAAATAAGTCATAATTGTGTGTTATGCACAATTCACTACCCATCTTCATTTTGCAACATTAGGCAAGAAAACAATGTGCATTCTCAAAGGAACTTGCCATCTGCACTTTGCACTCCAAATCCGGAACAGTGAAGGTAAAAGGTAATATGATGCTAATGAAAATGTGAATTGTTATAGACCTCATAAATTACTGAAATTATCTGGTGTTACTGCATTGCTGCTTGTATGTACCATCTCTAAGAACCCCGGAGACCAGGACAGAGACTGGTGCGCGCAGGCAGAAGGACAGAGGTGGTCGCAGCCACAAAATATGGCCTCCCACTTCCACTTCCTTGTTTTTGCACCGTTTCCTTTCCCCTTTTTTCCTCTTTGGTTCTCTTTCTCTTTCTGGGACTTCCTTCCACCTTCCCACCTTCTTCCTCAAACTCAAAAATGTGTGTGTTACTAGGAGGTTAGGGGGGACGATAATTATTACTCGATTCTCCATCCTGACTTGGCAGTTCTGGATCGCTGCTGGGAGTGATTTTACAGCTGCGTACCTGTTCTCCAAGTGTTTATCATCTTGCTGCAGCCCGAAATCCACATGTGGAAACGACACCCAGAGATGAGTTTCCACAGGAGGAAACCTTATCTTTGTGTTAGAACTGCTTCTTATCAGGTGGCTGAGCCTGGGTGGCTCAGTCAGGCGTCTGTCTCTGGGTTTCAACTGGGGTCATGGTCTCGGGGTCCTGGGATCCAGCCTCTGGGTGGACTCACTTGCTTAGCATGAGTCTGTTTGTCCCTCTGCCTCTGCTCTGACCCTGAGCTTGCACTCTGTCTCTCTCGCATAAAAAATTTTAAAAAACATAATAATAATAATAATAATAATAATAATAATAATAATAATAAAAACCACCCGCTTCTTGTCAGTCCTCTTGTAACCCAATGGGTAGCATGTCTTTCTTTTTTTAGTCTCTCCTTAGGGAAAATGGAGTCTGAAATGACATAAATTACAGAAATAATTGAGAAGTGATTTCAGTTTTTTTCCTAAACTTGCAATTCTTCTACCCAGGAAGTCAATTATGTCATTTTCTCATTTTTTAAAATTCACTAATAATTTGATGAATAAGTTGAAGGGACATTAGCCTATCAGCATAGGAGTCTGAACATGGCTGCATTTTAAGTCTTGTTGTCTATATGTTATTAGAACAAAATTTTCAGAATTTATGATCTTTCATGGCATGCAATGCAGGTAGCTCTGTTTCCTACACATTTTTGGAACATGAGCTTATAAACAGTTTTGTCACAGACAGAAGTGGCGGGAGCAAGTAGTGGTGAGGTCATTTCTCAAATTTTAAAATATAATTGTTCACTCTTACTCATCGGCGCCCAGCTGTCTCTCATCCTGCCAATCAGTCTACTTCATAGTTTTGGGGGAAGGAGAGCCAGATTTTGTAACATTACACATCCTTATTTTGTCATGTAAGCATTACATGATGGCCCACATCTTTTGATATTCCAAGCTAAGCTTTTTGAAATCAGAAAACTCCTTTTTACGTTTCAAAAAGGTATATGATTGGGAAATCAAAAAAAGATTTTGAAAATGGTAACTTTCAAGAAATACGTTTAGATTCTCAGCCAACTCTCTTATTTTTATTGGATTATTTTATATCTCCCTATCCCTGGGGCAAATGTGTGCTTCATAAAGTAATAAAGACTTTTAATTCAATAGGTGGTGGTTTGTGAGGCAATGGCAAAAATCCATGAAGGAATAGCCTATGAACTCGGTGTTATATCCCCTGCCCCATTAACATTGTCATAACCCAAAGAACTAATGGAATCATCCTTCATGAAGGCCTCTTTGCTGTTCATCCAGACGGACCAAGAATTCTACAAGTTAGGTAGAGTGATCTCTAAGAAGTGTGGTGGCAAATAACTGCTTAACTTCCACCTTACTTCTTATTTATATTATTTCTATAAATAACAGTGTTTTTCAAACAAAATTGTATTTTTTTAATTACAAATAATCCATTGGGAAAAAATACAGACATTTCTATAGTATATATTAAGTAGGTAATGTTTAATTGATTTGTAAAGTAAAATAGTATGTTACCAAAATTAATATAATATTTGAATATATATATATATATATATGCTTATGAATATTCTAAGATTTCTCCTTGAGTTTTTCTTGAGTTTGGGACACAATTTTCAGGTGAGACTTATTACGAAGGGGTAGGCTTCAAGGAAGAATTTCACATTTTTACCCGTATAAGAATTATATTGTTACAAGTACATGGAAGAGCAATTGACCATTTTCTAAGTTTTCATGCTTGTTAATGTTGACATTTTAAGTTCAAGTGAACAAAAGTTCACTTGGTTGTGAAGGTTTCCCAGGACCCAATACAATAAGTCTCCTACTAGCATTCATCTCTTAATTGTCTATTAATGGGGGTATACATTAAGCCCTATTTACAAACTTACTTATGCCTTATTAACTTATTTTCAGAATATTGCTGGCAAGTAGCAAAGGTAACTAATTTTCCATCTTACCACTCTTTCCCTTTTCCTTATGATGGACATAATAATCATTAATGAAATTATTAAGACACTGGCAGCAGG
This sequence comes from Ailuropoda melanoleuca, assembly GCF_002007445.2. Taxonomy (NCBI): domain Eukaryota; kingdom Metazoa; phylum Chordata; class Mammalia; order Carnivora; family Ursidae; genus Ailuropoda; species Ailuropoda melanoleuca. Next base: position 139,774,992 of record NC_048218.1, on the reverse strand, counting down.
AGATGAATACTAGTAAACAATAATAAGCTGAATTATATGGAATTTAATCATTGAAAGGAAAATTCAAGAGATCCAATTTATGAGTTTTATGACTTCTTAAAAAGCTCTCTTTTATGATTAGCTCTCTAGCTCTCACCTAACAGATTACTGCATGGTAAATCGTGATTTAATTTTTCTCAAAGACATAGGTATTTTTCCAGGAAAAAAACAGCCTGGGAGATCTTTGGAATGACGTCTACTTTTCTGACAAATTTTACTCCGTCCTTAGAAAATGATCACCCACCAGCCCATGTTTTTTCTGCCTTCAAACCCCATTCATTCTACCTCTGTAACGTTCATATCCATCTCCTCTCTGTGTTTTCACTGCTACAAAGCTCATTCCTTTATCTTTATGGACAAATCAGTGCAGTGGCTTCTTAACCAGACACCTTTCCTCTATGTTCGTATAGTCTCATCTCTTTTTTTTTATGTTTTTTAATGATATTACGTTAGTCACCGTGCAGTACATCCCTGGTTTCTGATGTAAAGTCCGATGATTCATTAGTTGCGTATAACACCCAGTGCACCATGCTATACGTGCCCTCCTTACTACCCATCACCAGTCTATCCCATTCCCCCACCCCCCTCGTCCTGAAGCGCTCAGTTTCATCAACATAATCTTTGTACAGTAGATGTCAGATGACGTCCCTAAAAGTTTAAAAAACTTTTTTTCATCCTCATTAGCTGTTGACTAAAGTCCAAACTGAGTAAAAGCATTTAAGAGCTCTTTGCAATATCTACTTCAATATCTACTTCGTACGCAAACTTTTCCATAAAGACTTCCGCAGTCTCCATTTGTTTTATTATTAATTTGATTACTTATTTAGCATTTTGATTCAATTTGTGCTTTACTTTTGTGAAATACCATAGGGCAGTTTGTAGTATAACCACTTCAGTTATTACATAACATGCCCACTACATATAACCTATTCCGGAACGCACCGGCTCAGTCTGCCAAATTAGATACCGAAGGTACCAAAACATGCTTAAATATGCTTGTGTGCGCATGTGCGCATGCGCTCATGTAGCCCAACTGATGACGTGTGAAGTTTCATCTTTGTAACTTCCGCTTGCTATACCATTTCCCAGAGTTGGATTCATTCATCAATCATAAATGTTCATGTTTTATTTATATAATTGACTAGACGTCTCTTTTTTGGTTACTTATGATGAGTCTGTTCCCCACGGTGATGATACAATTTGTACAAGTAGGAATTGCCTGCCAAAATGATTATACCGAGTATGTAAGGCCCTGCTTACCATTTATTTATGGATGTCTTTATTTTTCCATTTCAAGCACTGAGCTTCCAACATGTACCAGACATTATATTAGATTATATATATGTATATATTATTTTGCATTATATATATGCATATATACAATATATATATAAAACTTTATTTATCCCAACAATCCCATAACAGATATTCCCATTTATAGATACTAAAATCGAAGGGTTTTTGTTGTGTTTTGTTTTGCTTTTTGTTTTAGAGAGAGGAGAGAGTGGGGTGGGGCAGAGGGAAAAGGAGAGAGAGAGAATCCTAAGCAGGCTTCAGGCTGAGCGCAATGCAGGGTTCGATCTCACAACCCTGAGATCATGACCTGAGCTGAGATCAAGAGTCTGATGCTGGGGCGCCTGGGTGGCACAGCGGCTAAGCGTCTGCCTTCGGCTCAGGGCGTGATCCCGGCGTTATGGGATCGAGCCCCACATCAGGCTCCTCTGCTGTGAGCCTGGTTCTTCCTTTCCCACTCCCCCTGCTTGTGTTCCCTCTCTCACTGGCTGTCTCTATCTCTGTCAAATAAATAAATAAAATCTTTAAAAAAAAAAAAAGAGTCTGATGCTAATCGATGAGTCACCCAGGTGCTTCCAAATTGAAGTTGAGAGAGGATAAATAACTGCCCCACATCACAGAAATGGAATTTGAATCTCCATTTTTCTGGCTTCAAAGCTTATGCTTACACATCATGCCTAAACTCTCTTCTTATGATTTTCTGCTACTTCTACTCTCCTTCTCTTGTTTATTTTCACTTTTCTAACTTTTCCCATTCTATTGTCACTACTTTGAATTTCATTGCTAGTGGCTAAGTCTTTATTCAAGACCCATCTTCTACAGAAACTTTCTCTGATTCTCTTAGTGCAAATGATGGAAATGATGGCTACTCTGCCTTTACACTATTTGTTGATGTTTGCTATGTGCTAAGAATTTTATATTCGTTATATCTTAACCCTTTCTTAGAATTTTGAGGATAATGCAAATATCTCAGTTTGCAGATAAGAAAACAGGCTGAGAGTGATTTTGTAAGTGCTCAGTTCACCAACAGACATTATTTCTTTTCTTTGTTTTTTTTCAGACTCTATTTCTTATCCCACTATAAGACCTATATCTAGCTACTGCTCATTTTTTAACCCTCCTTTAAACTTGATTGCTATCTAATTATTTTGTGTAATTTTAGCTTGATTTCCCAAAATGAATTGCAAATTCTTTTGGAGTCTAGATATCCTGAGCAAATAACAAAGGGGATATTGCACAATTAAAAAAAAAACTAGTTAAAAATTCTTACTTTTGGACACATTATGGACACACAGCCATCTAAATACATATGGTTAAAAGTCATAATTATTGGGACACCTGGGTGGCTCAGTTGGTTAAGCGTCTACCTTCGGCTCAGGTCATGATCCCAGGGTCCTGGTATAGAGTCCCACAATGGGCTTCTTGTTCAGCGTGGAGCCTGCTTTTCCTTCTGCCTGTCACTCCACCTGCTTGTGCTCACTCACTCTGACAAACAAACAAACAAATAAATAAATAAATCTTTTTGTCTTTTAAGTTGTAATTGTTAATAGTTTAGATTTTTAAAAATGAGAGAATTTACTTCTAGGGCTTAAAGTCCTAATGACAACATCAGATTTGATTAATTATTTGACAGAGAACTAAAGGCAATGAAAACCATGACACCAAGAGTGATATTTTTTTTTCTTTAAGACAGTCGGTGATGTTTCCACCCGGTCACAGTTGGCATTCCTTCTATGTTCTGTCAAACAAGGGCATCGTTATTTGTGCAGTCAGTTCTTCAGTAGAAGAAATAGGGCTGCACATGCAAGAGGTCTCAATGTGCACACAGAGAAGACTCTAGTTTCCCTGGTTCCCAGCCTAGAGGTGATTTATTAGCATAAAGCACACTATCAGCATTACATGGTTTAAATATTATCAAGAACCTATTTCGATTTCTATAAATAAGGTAGGTTATGATATAGCAACAATTAGACCCTCAAATGTCAGTGGCTTAACAAATGCAGGTTTATTTCTTGCTCATGTTACGTTTAATGTGGATCAAGCCGCTCTCCCAAAGGGTTCTCCTACAAGGGATGGTTCATGAAGCCAAGACTCTCCCATCTGTAGCTACACGCTACCTGGAACACAGGACCACAAAAGTCACAGCAACAGAGAAGGAGAGAGGTGGAAGAGGCCATGGGATGTTTTAGATGATCGGGCTTAGAAAGTGCTTTTGTTACTCTCTCCCACATACTTTGGTTATGACGAAGTAGTGTGGCCCCAACGAATTTCATCTGATGAGTACTCTCTCTGACACATGAAATTAGTTTCTTACTACTCCTGTGATAAATGATCATAAACTTCCGTGGATTAAATACAGATTTTTTATTTTATATTTCCAGATATCAAATCTCTGGGTCTCAAGAGATTTGGACTGAAATGGACTGAAATAAAGAGGTCAGTAGGGCTGCATTCCTTCTTGATACCTTAGAGAAGAACTCGTATCCTTCCCTTTCCCAGCTGATGGAGGCTACCCACAGTCCTTGGTTTGTGGCCTCTCTCCTCCATCAACACTGGGCCAATTCCACAAGGTACCATCTCTCCCAACTGCCTCCCTCTTCTAGTTTTAAGGATTCTGTAATTACAGTGAGCCCACCCAGATAATCTAGGTTAATTTCCTTATTTTAAGATCTATTAATTAAATCAACTAATTCCATCTGCAATCCGAATCTCCTATGCCATGTAACCTAACAGATTCAAAAGTCTTATGGAGTAGGAGGTAGCCATCTTTGGAAGGTCTTTTTTTTTTTTTTTTTTGCCCACCACACACATTATCATTTTATCTTAAATTTAAATGGTATGTATTCCAATTAAAGGGTAGAGATTACCATATTGCATAAAAATAAGCAAGACTGAAAATATCCTAAAAGAAACCCATTTTAGTATAAAAACATAGAAAGGTTAAAAGTAAAATAATAGAAAATGATAAAACTTGCATTCACTAAATAAAAAAGAGCTAGAAGACTATATTAATATCAGGGAACGAATACTTCAAAATAGACTATTATAAGGGATAAAGAGAAATTTCATAATGATAAAAGGTGTATTAAGAAAAGCCATAAAAATATCAAATATGTATGGAACTAATAACAGAGCTTCAAAGTAGAGCTGAACTTTGAGCAATGCTGGTGGTTAGGGGCGCTGACCCCCCCCCCAAAAATCTATATATAACTTCTGACTCCCAAAACGTAATGACCAATAGCCTACTGTTGACTGAAAACCTTACCAATAACATAAACAATTAACAAATATTTTGTATGTTATGTGTATTTTTTATTATATTCTTCTGCTAAAGTAAGACAGAAAAAAGAAAAGATTTTTTTAAGAAAATCATAAGCAGGAGAAATATTTTTACAGTAGTGTACTACATTTATTGAAAAAAAAGGAACACATATAAGTGGACCCACGCAGTTCAAATCCATGTTGTTCAAGGGTCAAATATATATTAAAAATCTGATGAAACTAAAAAGAGAAATTGATAAACCTATAGTTGTATTTGCAGAAATAAACACTCCTTTTTCAGTAATTGATAGCATAGAAAAAGTAAACAAAAATCTGCAAGAGTGTAGGAGGCTCGAACACCATCAACTAATGTGCTCAAATTGAGATTTATAGAAAATTCTATCCAAAAAAGCAGAATCTGCATCCTTCCCAAGTGCACATGGAGCATTCAAAAAGTAACATCATCTTCTGTGCCACTAAATAGATTTCAAAAAATATTAAAAATTGAAATTGTACAAAGTAGCCCCCATTAATACAATAGAATTTAACCATAAATCAAAAACAGAAAGATATCTGGAAAATCTTCAAATGTTTGACAAGGTCACAGCATACGTCACCAGAGAAACTATTTCCCCTAAATACGTGAAAATACAAGTTTACGCAAAGATGTGTACTCAGGTGTTCATAGCATTCATAGCAACTTTATTCATTATAGCGAAAAATGAAGGGAAAAAAACAATATCAACTGGTAATTATACAAACGTACAATGGAAACATTCCTTAGCAATAAGAAGAAAGCTTCGTACATGCAGTGACGTGGAGAGAGAGAGATTGAGAGGGAATGTGGATATGTTTGTGTGTTTCTGGGGTAAGCGTAGGCTGGAAACTATCTATCTGCTTTGGACACTATTTTATTACCCATGTCACCTTTAACTAGGTATTATGCAGTTTTCCCTATTGTCTGATACAGAATATTCTTTTCAAATGCTCGGTTGCCTTTTCTGCTTCTCCCAAAGGACCAAGAAGAAGATATTAATTGCCTTAAAAAATGTCTCTCAACTGGCACTTTACAGTTTAGTATCTTTTTTTAAAAACTGCTTGTATATGGGTGGGGTTTGGTTTGGTTTTCAACCTGCTAAGTCTACAGACATCAGCTTAATGGACTGGGAGTTCCAGCAACTTCTAGCTCAACTCACCCATGGCCAATTGAAAGCCATTCTTGTCCCCATCAAATGATTGCTTACATTCATGAGAGCCCTTATGATGTTTGCTCAGGAAGGAAAATGATTGTTTCTTTTAGATGGAGACTTGATTGTATGTGAAAACTGCAGGCATTGTGCAGACTATCTTTAGATTCCGTGGAGCCACTGGAGACACAAAGTATATGGAGACTGATGGAAAACTTAAAATTCTTCAGCAGTAAGGTAGGAGCCCCGTCGCCATTCTTCACCTTTGTTTTTGTTGCCGTGTGTTCACTCCGGGCTATTTTTAAACGGCTTTAAACTTTTTATTCTTTGCAGAAGTTATAATTTCTTGTTATTTCCAGGTGGCTGCAGTACCACTGAGAATCAAATAGTGGATTTATTTCATGATTTCCTTTTCTTGAGAGCCTGTGAAGTCTTCTTACCCGCTCATTAGACTTTCACACATAGACTAGTGGAACTCAACATGAGAACACCACAGGTCCAGTAATTAAGGAACGAGGATTTCAAAGGCACTTATAATTTAACGTACCCACGCATGTACACGCAGACACACACATCACCACCATCGGCACCTTCACAAACAACAACCGAAAACTTGGGGTTGGAAAGCTGAAGTGGATTTGCTTATTCAATATTTACAGTTTGTTTTTATGAAGATATTTTTAGCACAGTTTTTTTTTTTCTTTCCCGTTCTCAGTGTTTTATGAGTTTCTTTGGAATAAATAACACATTTAAAAACTCTTTCCAAACATTCACAAATTGTTGCCAACTTATGAAATAAACAAACTGGGGAAGCGGTATTTTTTATTATTCTGTTGAACTTTATTTTATATCTAATTTTGTAAGGATTTCTGAAAACAAGTATTCAACGAAAAGGTGTCCTCTTACATGACCACATATACCAATGTCTACATTCTCGGTCTGCTTAGCATCACTATCAAGTTCTATGTGAGGCCCCCGTGAGCCACGAGCTGGGATGCACACGCGCACGCACGCACACACACGGTGGACTGTTCCCTTCTGACTGATGCTGGACATCTTTTACCTAGGGATCCTTTACGATATCCTTATAGTTATATCCTTATTCTATTCTTTACATAATCCCTAACCCACAATTTTCTTGATTAGAAATAAAACCTTAATATCAATATATCCGAGAATGGTAACATGTTAAGGCTAACAGTGTAAGAGAACAGAATTTGAGTGTAGAAGACCTAAAAATTCTGAGAATAGTAGAGAGGGTCTAATCTATAGTGAGAAATAGCACTGAACAGAGTCCTGAGGAACCCGAGAACAGTCGTTACTTATCAAATTTGGTCGCGATTCAGCGTTGCCGAGGCATGACTGAACTAGTAGAGGCTACTTATCCTCTCTTGAAAGGGTGCAAGTGCTCAAATATCACCTCACATAGAATATTCTGGAGGAGAGCCGTCTTCATCTTCTCTTCTTTCTCTTCCTCACCTTCCTCATCTTTTTTTCTCTTTTTACTTTTATTCTAGGCAGAAGGATCCTGTTATCCAGAGGTATAAGTTTATAAATAGAGTAACAGATCTCTCTCTTTCCACTTCAAATTACAAGTTGTAATGGTTATTTTTAGAGAAAGATATGCCTGGGAGAAGATTTCAAAATTTTAGTCATAACTCTAGTTATGACTTACTGAATATTGCCATTGTACATTCTTTATATTGATGAATCAAATTAAATATCTCAACAGCCCTGCCTGTCAGGAATTAGTAGGTCCATTTTAGAGGTAAGGCAACTGAGATTTAGTGAGATTGTATAACTAACTGAGGTTGCATGGCTAGTGCAATATTCAAATTCAGTAAGGTATCTTTGTCTCTAAAAGCCATGCTTTTCTACTTAAGAATTTTAATTACTTTTTCTCAATGAGGAGAGACAAGTTTTGTTTTGTTTTATAGGGAAAGTACACATTTTACCAGGAAATTCGATGTTGGTATTTTCGTTTTGTCACTATGTTGGGATTGGTATGGGCAAGTGACACTCTCTAGAAAAATCTCTCCCCATTCACAGGATTCCCTGTAACTTTAATATTCATGACCACGTTTTAGTGTTTTCTTTTACTATGCTTGAATGTCAATGGGTTGTGTAACCCAGATAGAGGAAAATGAGGATACTCAAGCATTACAGATGAAAAACTCTGAGTTCTTCAAGAGATGAGAGAATGTTTTACTTAAGAGACCATTCTTCTCTGGTTGGAACAGGTGGTGTGTGAAACTTACTAAAATGAATAATGAGTCTTTTTTCCATCTGCCTGTATTAAAATAAGTAACTTAACTGAGATTAATATGATCAATTTCATCTGACCAGCTTTATATTTTAAAGTAGAAATAATTGTACTCTTGATAAAATGTATTACTATTATGCTTCTCTCTAATTATCCTAGATTAAAAGAAAGCCTTCCATGAAAAAGGAGAGGAAAAGGAAGAGGGAGCAAGGATCATGAAAAAGAAAAAGCAGCAGCCATGGTTATTTTCTTCAATAGTACTGAATATTTTCCCATTTTTCAGGTCTGAGGTTCATTGAGAAAGTGCTGATTCTGGGACCATATTTAAAGTTTGGCTTATTTGTAAGAATTGATACTACTTCCTTTCCCCCTCTCCCTTAGGATTTATTTATTTATTTTGAGAGAGAGACAAAAAGCAAGTGAGCAGGGGGAGGGGTAGAGGGAGAGAGAAAATCTCAAACAGACTCACACTGAGCACAGAGCCTGACACAGGGCTCTTTTCACAATGCTGAAATCATGACCGGAGCCAAAATCAAGAGTCAGACACTTAACCTACTGAGCCACCCAGGCACCCCTGAGGCTACTCCTTATAGAGGGAAGAAATCTGCACTGGGAGTGAGTGAAAGCCGAGTTGTGAGTCAACGACGTCAACTCCAGCACTCCCCTGACGTACCCCTGCTCATCTCTTTTGTCCACCACACAAGGAGAAAACAGGAACAGAAAAAGGAACCTTGGTACTATTTTTCCTGAGTTTGATCAAAATATCTGAAAATGAGTAACAGACCGATAATTATTATTTTATCTTGCAGGAATATCAAAGACAGACTACGCTTTCAACAGTGAATGGAATAAAAACAGAATATGAGCTTTACTTCCAATTCTGGTCCAAACATGTATAGAGCTTATAAACTGTACTCTTGTCCTTACAACAAGAAAGAGTTAACAAAACAAAATCACTCACTTTTTTTGGACTCATCAGAGACTTGATGTTGAAGGGAAAAGCATTACCCCCATATTCAGAAAGTCAGACAATTCAGAGTCACAGGAGAGAGCTGCTTACCAGGAGCAGAAGCCCCTGGCATCATAATCTGATAGAAACAAGGTAAGTGGTAATCCTGAGGAACTTCTGGAGCCTGCAGGTGGATGACCCTCAGAATGAGAAATTCTTGAGGTCCAAGCTTAAGGGTACCTCTAGGAAGCAAAGATTCCTGCCAAGCTCTGGCGGTGGGAGAGGAAAATTAATGATTGTAAAATATGCCCAACATATTCTGTTTCACTTCCCTTTTTTCCTCTCACTCCTTTTCTCAGACTCTGTTTTTGATGAAATTCTAGACTGTGGCCTCAGATAGCATGTTTCCTTTGGAATGGGATTTTGGATTTGGATTCTCTACCTGTCTGAAGGCAGTAGTGACCACAGGGCTCATGGTTAATGAAGGAGAGTAATAACAGTTGATATTCAGAGGTAACATAATTACTAATGTTTTGACCTATGGTTAATTGAAATTGAGTATAAACAGAAGGCAAGGCACTGAAAGATTAAGGGGCTGCATGCATTGATCATTATGGGGACAGTGATAACTGATCTTTTGGTTAATATTGGAAACTTTGAGAAAAATAAAAATGACAGGCTCACAGCAGCTATTTCCCATGTAAACCAAAGTATCTTCATGGAAGCTTTCAGGAAGTCTCTCACATATTGGTCCTCCAGTAGATTGCGCTGAAAATTAAACCTAAGATCTGAATATAAACTGGCAAATCTGGAAAGGAGACTAAATGTGTCATCTTAATAAGTCTTATATGTTAAACCAGTCCTGGTTGGGAAAGAATGGGCCCCTAAAAGCCAAGATGGTTATATTTGGATAAATGAGCCTGAGAAGGTCAACTTGCTGAATTTTCCATAATATTCTTGGTCTGTAGAGACAATCCTGATAGAACTTGACAGAAGAGAACAATCCTGCCCTTTCCTAAGAACTATGTACTACCTTGACCTAAAGCAGGGGTCTCAAAAGATAAAGTGTTTTTTCTATAAAATCTGTCCCTAATACGCTTCACTGGCTCCATGCCAGTCAACTCTCATCACAGTCCAAACAGAGGAGAACAGGCTCTGCTTTGGGAAGAAAAGGGCTAAATGTCACAAAAGTGAAAACCTGGTTAATGTGTGCCAACAACAGAGAACCAAATATGGGACTGGTCCTAACTAAAGGCTATAGGCCAGAAACGTAAGGCTGGATATGCTTGCCATTACACAATGGAGGCAGAATGGAGTATGTCTGGGTCCCGGGAGAGTCACTGGTGCCTATTTTGATGCTTGTAAGCCCACTGAGGATTATGAATGAAAATTTTCTGCAGCTATGACCCAAAAAAGGCAAGTGAAGATTTCAAACCCATGAAAAATGAGTGTTGTGTCACTTCCCGAGATAGGCGGCACTGATTTGTGGAAGGGCTGTGAGAGGGTAAGGGAAGATCAGAAAGTTTGGGTGAAGAAGCATGATGGGAAATATTAATTCTATACCACCCGCCATGGTTTGAATATGGCTTTGTTTTTCAAACCTCTTTATGTCTGTTTGGGAGACTGTACTGACCTTGAAAGATGAGATTTACGCCTCCCTTCCCAGTGAAGAATTACATCCAGTGTTCCCATGTGAAATCTGAAGATCATTAAAGTCTGTGAGTAAATAGGAGGGGTTTCTGCCTTCTGAATCTACTTGATCTCACCCGACCCTCAAGTCTTGGCAGTTTGCTCGTTGTGGCCCGAATGGGCTTAGGAATGACTTATGCCATTACCTCAATCATAAAGCCAAGGTCATTGCCACAGCCATCAGTGCCACCAGAACCATCACAAACCAAGTAACCCCCAAGCCCCCCCCACACACATACACACAATCTTGGGGGAATCCATTGCACCAAGCACTGGCTGGACTGGACCTTCTGGAAGCCCTCATTTCCTCCATACTTGCCCTGAGAACCCACGTGACACAACCTAGATGTAGAGGAGAAATAACTCACGAGCTGTGCTTTGGAAAGAGGAAACGATGTCAAAGAGGAGTCAGTAGGCAATTCACTAGCCTTTCCTCCGTGCTTCAGCCTCCAAGCACAAGATCTACCCAACCGCAGAGTTCAAAAAGTCACATAACAGAGCCATCCACCGTGCTGCTCTTGCAGCTGTGGCCCTGGGGGTAGTAAGCCAGCTTGTATTTGCTCTCCTTCCGTTATGGCCTCTCTTCCTTTTATCACTTTCGTTACCAGGGATTGCCCCCTCAGCTACCCCCATTAAAATGGAAGTGCTTCAGGTTTTGCCTCAGGTTCTGTTTTCTAGGAAACAGTCTTCTTTTAGTCCTGGCCAAGCCAATGATAAATCAATATCAGGTTTTCTTGTTTGTTTGTTTGTTTGAATGAAAATTGGTTATATAGTCGGAGCAATGCAAATTCACTCATAATACCTCTTTTCTCTTATTTCTTAAAAGTCAGGATTCTTAATTTTATACCATTTAGTACACTTTAAATTTTATAATATTTTTTAATTTAATTATTTGGCAGAGAGAGAGAGTGTGCACAAGCAGGGGAGCAACAGAGGGAGAGGGAGAAGAAGGCTCCCCCTTGAGCAGGGAGCCCGACGTGGGGCTTGATCCCAGGACCCTGGGTTCATGACCTGAGCTGAAGGCAGTCATTTAACCAACTGAGCCACCCAGGCACCCCTAAATTTTATAATATTAATGTACTTTCATTCTGTTTTCTGGTCGGCTGTATGTCGTGATTTAGCTATCTCTGTAGATAAAGATATACAGAACAATGTAATTTCTATATATTTCTTTCTATATACATATGAAGGCATTTCTCTTAATTTTTAAGAAAATTTTTATGATTATTTTTTCTGTCACTGGAGTTTAAATGAGAAATTAATCCATGTTAGTTTTTAAATGCTTGCTTTTTAAGCTATAGACAGGGGGATCGTTAATAAAATTTTGAAAACTATAAAACTTCCAAAACCCAAGAGTTGGCTTATTGTGCATACATGGGTGATGAAAGCATAATGAGAGACTTATGAGATTCTATAACCAAAAAGGATTTTAGATACCACTTTAATTTAGTATTAAATTTATGTTACATAAATTTATTTTATATAAAAGGATAATGCAATCCAGAAATAGGACTAGAAGTCAAGACGACAGCCCGGCATCGCCAGTTTGTCGTCCTCCTTATTGCCTGGCTCCGGCTCATACTCATACATTTCTGTTGTCATTTTTTAATTATAAAAATAAAATGGGAAAAAACAAGAGGTTTACTTCACAGAAAAAAAGCTTCACAGAAGTCTGGTACTGAGAAATGGCTCGGCTCTGCTCTGCTCTGCCACCATTAGGGTAAAATTGAAAGATGAGATTTCTTTTGTGGCAGTATTTATTAAGAATATTTAAATAATGACAAATCCGAGGGGGCAAGTTAATGGAGACTTCTTGGAAATCTGTGCAGTAAACAGTGCTTCTAACATCAAACACAGTCCTCCCATGTACTGCGCATTCACGAGCATTTGCTGAGTGACAAAGTTTTCAGCCATTAGGGGTATCAACATGCTTCTTTCTGTTTATCAGACAAGAGCACTGCCCGATGCTAAAGCCAAGGGTCTTGAGATGCCCCCAAGTGTGTAGACTCTTCAGACAGGTTTTTAGGCTGTTTCTTCAAGTACCCGCTCACACTTTCTTTTCCCCCCAGAGTTCGTTTCTCAAAGTAGATTAGGGAATGAACAGTAATGGGAAAGCATGGTGAAAAGCTTCGGAATGTTTCACATTAGATTCCTTCTTTTCATGGGCACTGGTATGCAATTCCCTTGAGCTCAGTGGTTTGTGAATTTTGGCTACTTTACCTACCTTCTGAAAGCTGCTTATTCCCTCTATGCCTTCTCTGTGCAGAATAGGCAAGTCCATTTCACCTGGCCATGATGCTGAAGAAGCTTCTGACATTGTCTCCTAATTTGAAAGGCATGCAGCACACTGTGGCTATTGACCAACTTGGCAGCTCTCAAACTGCAGAGGGCATGGTGATAGACACCCCGAGAAAGGAAGGCAAAGAAATAATTTTAACAGTTGGCTTTCTACCCTTTCCTTGGCATCTAGACTGTGTTCTTCTCATGAGCGGAGCCACAAATGGCAATTTGTTACGAAATCTATCCATTCTCAAAACAAACGAATTGAGATGATTACTTGAATATGTTTAGAAAACACCTTTAAGATGATTGCTTTGTGCTAGCTGGGTCGACAAAGCCAACTAGTGCTGCCCGGGTCGTTTCTCTCTCTTCACCCAAGGCTGTTCTCAATTTCTTTCCCAACAAGGGAATTCTACCTCGATGGCACCAACCCTGGAAATGACAGTTATTTATCCACTTTGGGGTAATAACACTTTAGGACAAAAGACTTTGTCTCATCTTGGGCCATTCACAGCTGCGCAAAGAAATTTCTTTTTTTTAAGATTTTATTTATTTATTTGACAAAGAGAGAGAGCAAGAGAGCACAAGCAAGGGAGAGGTAGAGGGAGAAGCAGACTCCCCACTGAGCAGGGAGCCTGATTCGGAACTCGATCCCAGGACCCTGGGATCATGACCTGAGCCAAAGGCAGAGGATTAACCGACCAAGCCACCCAGGCAGCCCAAGAAATTTCTGGTTGATGAAAAAAGTGGAAAAGTTTTCAATAAATGTCTAAATGCCAGTAAGCTTTCCAATGCCAGAATACTGACTCTATTTTCACATAAAGAGTATTCAACAGGTCCCATTGATGCTCAGGTCTTAGCAAAACTAAACCATTTCTTTCACTTACTTATTGGCCATGAACATTGGTATCAACTTGACCAACTGTACTGCTGATGGCAGTATATAGCTGCCATTCCTGCTGCATCATCAACAAACTGATGCGGAAGATGGCTCCTCTTGCCCAATCTAGACTCACAGGTAGCCAAAAATCAAACACAATATAAGCTTTTCCCCAAATGTCAGTCACCTTGGGCAAAAAAATATTGAATTCACTATATAAATTAAGAAGCGAAAAATTATTTTCTAGCATTTGATCAAGAGCAGAAAATGGGAGGAGGGTCTAACACCTGTGTTCTCTCTGTTAGAGAGTATATATTTACCAAATTTAAATCCCAAGAACATTGGTCAATCTAGCACCTACCCTCAGTACGCGGCCACAAACTGAGAGGGAGCTTCATTGATCAAAATAGCACCCATGGTACTTTTTCTAGGTCCAACTCTAACTTGAGCTAGAGATATGAAACGATAAAATCATACCACGCTCTGAAAAGCTGATGAAAAATTTGCAGACACTGCATGTTTTAACACCACTCTCCTTTAAATTCTCCAGAGGGAAATTCTCCTCTGAACTTGACGTTTCTGAAATAATTCCTTTAACTGAGACCTGTTAAAACTCTGGGAGGAGCTTTAATGCCCAGCATAGCTCCTGAAATGTCTGAGCACTGGTAGGGAATTATGATACCATGTTAATATTTCCTCATAAAGAACACAATATTTACCTTCAAACTTGAATGGAAATAATTTGAAACAGGAGATTAAAGTCTTACTCTTTTCTTGAAGAAATTAAGGAACAACCTCTTTCTTTTGACTAAAGACCACATCCTGTCCCTATACCTTATAAAATTTGACGTTCTTGAGGGATCATAATTTAGTTAGAATTAAAAACAGCTAATAACATGGTAATATGATTTCTTGATCTTGAACATCTTCCTTATTCCAGAAAAATGGATAGAAGAATACAAAATCATTTAACAAGGTATATTATTTTGAAGTTTCAGAAAGAGATGCAAAGTATCTAAATTTACTTGTATGTAGGGTTACAAAAAGAGATGTTCGTATTGGCTTTTTAAGAATATCAATAACAAAATAGTAATACTAACTTTATTAATTTAAGTACCTACTGAGTACCATACCAAGAAATGTATTCATTGTTTCATATGTTCTTTGAGAGATAGGAATTATTATTTCTACTTATAGCTGAAGAGTCTTTACCCAAGGCTATATTAACAGTTAAGTGGAAGAGGCAGAATTTGAACTTATCATGTCATGATGCCAGTATATTGTAAATCCTGCCCTGCAATGTAAGCTCACTAGTTACATTTTATTAACTTAGTGCAACACGAAGTTGCCATGCCGATTGGAGGCTCATATATGCCCGCCCAAAGCCCACCACCAATAACTCCCTCGTGCTGTGTTGTGCTAAGGAACTGCTTGCACCATTAGCCCTTTGGTCCATTAAAGAAGTCCATGTCTTTCCCCCAAGTCTGGTAGTATTCTCCATGTGATGGGAAAAGCCTGCTGATCACATATTTTATCCAACATCCCCTGTATTTATAGTCCCTCACATATTCCCTATACTGTTGAAGTATTTTACATACTTGTTATTGTTTTAGTGTGTAAATTTTAATTTTTTACATTTCTGAATGTGACCTCTTTTCTATAGATATCTTTGTGGATCCCTGAGATTCCTAATAGTTGTATCTTTATGTTGGCTTCTCTTTGGCCCCAGCCCTGGATGGCCAACATGTATCCAAATATGTAAATCCTAGCTTGTTCTGGAGTGCCATGTGTCCTTAATGTTAGCTTCTGAGCTTTTCCCTCACCAGTATTTTCCAAAAATTTACAGCGTCTACTAAACTTACCTACCAGTTGTATTAAAAGCCAGTATCTCGAGCTCATTCTCACACTACATTCAGGTGAGGGACATGTGTTGATTTATTCCTATCAGCTTTTATATCCCCAGGTGCTTTGGAGAGATAGGGAGCACTAAAATGATGCCAAGTTCAACACACACTCAAAACCTATGGGTTTTATCAACAGATACGAAGCTCTCAAGATACACTATAATAGGGAAACGCACAAAAAGGTTTCTTATTAAGCAACTTCTTTGCTTTCATTGTTGCAGTTAAGATTACATATTATTCTAAGCATCCTTTTCTCCTTGTAACTTCTCTGGCAGCTCCCAAGCTATGCTATGAAACAAAAACATAAAAACTTTTTAAAAAGAAAATTAACATATATAATTGTGTAATTTATGGGAGCCTCCTAATTTGTTCCTTAGAGGTAATGCCTAATTTAATATTTAAAACAATTTTGTATAATATGTTTATTTTCCCTATGGTTACAGATAAGGAAATTAGAGCTGAACATGAAAATCACTTCTTCATGGTCACGTGGGTTGTAGAGGGCAGAACAAAAGTGGAAACCAGGTCTGAGAGAGTTGACATTTCATTGTCTTTCACCAAACCACATTGTTTTAAATAGAGGAGTGAATCTTTGTAAATGTCCAATTAATTCAGATTTTTTGTTCACTCTTCCGATTGTGCATTGCTTATCAGTGTAGTTCTCGAACTTCTGCTACTAAGCATTCCCTAACTGCAGAAGATATTGACATGAAACCTGCATCAAAGGGAATTTGGGTAACTTACTCTAATTGTCTACAAACTTAAACTATCTGTAGGGTCTCCTTAATAGCTTTAAAATTCATGCAAAATTTGCATCCTACCATATATCTCTTTATTTTAGTGTAAAAACTATTTTAAAGTTCTACTAACTCATAAAAACACAAAAACCAACCTTTCTAACCTGTCACACTGACTAGGGGATTATGTTATTAGATTCAAACTAGGGATTTTGCAAAATGGGCTGAACAAAGACTCAAATAGCATCCCACACATAGGAGTCCTTATTATGGTCTACAAACTCAGATGTGCTTGCCCTGGGCTATTTTTCAGACCTCATTTCCTCTAAACTTCTCTTGACTCAGTTCAGCCACATTACGATTTTGCTCTTCTTCAAATATGCGAAGCAACCTTCCAACCAGCACCTTTGCATTTATAGTTTATCTGCCTGATATTCACATAGTTCACTTCCTCTCTTCCTAGATTTTACTTAGGTTTAAGTGCTGTCCTCTGTGGGATTTCTGCTATTATCATGCCTTATAAAATAGTATCCTTTCTTTCTCTATCCATGCTCTTTTTAAAAAAACAGCCTCATACTACATTTTATGTTGATCGGTTCATTAGTTTATCTGTGGCCCCTCCTGGGATGGCAGCCCCATGAGGTCAGGAACTATTTTCATTATTTATATAAATCGTGGTAGGGTAAATTGTAAAAGGACCTAATCCATAGTTACTGTAGGAAATAATAAATTTAGGGGCACTTGGGTGGCTCAGTTGGTTAAGCGACTTCTCTCAGGTCATGATCTTACGGTCCTGGGAAAAGCCCCATGTTGGGCTCTGCACTCAGTGGGGAGCCTGCTTCTCCCACTCCCTCTGCCCCTCCCCTCCCCCCACTCATGCTGGCTCTCTCTCAAATAAATAAAATCTTTAAAAAAAAAGAATAATTTTTTAAAAGCTTTAGGTTGCTTATGGGCTCTCCAGAAGATAAGATTATCAGGTTCGGAGGCTAAGCCACCAGCAACAGCGCTGCCACTATGTCACCACAGGGATATTCCGACAAAGCCCCACCCCCACTGCGGCCTGAGTCAGACCGTGCAATCTACACGCTGGTAACTTGCTACCCCTGGAAGCCCAGCTCCTCCGCTGTGGGCTCTGACGTAACACATAAGACATTTCAATAAGTTCGCCTTTGACTCTTGCTTCCTCCAGTCATTTCTTTCAGGACCAAAGTCCTCAGTGAGAGCAGCTGATTAGCACATTCTAGGTCACAGGGCTGAGCCCCCCATCAAGGGTGTCAAGAAAAGTGTTTCAGGTTTCTAACTTGAGAAGTGTTTCTTTTCTTTTCTTTTTAAGATTTTATTTATTTGTCAATGAGAGCGCACAAGCAGGGGCATCGGCAGGCAGAGGGAGATGCGGGACTCCATCCCAGGACCCTGGGATCATGACCTGAGCCAAAGGCAGACACTTAACTGACTGAGCCACCCAGACGTCCCATGAGAAGTGTTTCTTAATGTAGAAAACACTCTAAATAGGAGAAAGTTGCTCAAAACGTGTGGCGTCGGCCGAAACAAGAAGCACCCGTTACTGTCGCCACTGCATTCCCAGCACCTAGAAGTGTGGGACACACTTGAAGTATTCCATCATGGTTGTTAAGTGAATCAATGAACACATCATGTTCACGGTCCAGGTAATGTATTTTTCTCACGTTGGGGTCCAAATATTTTGAAAGCTGAATTTACACGGATTTGGAGCTATATATGGTAACAGGTTTTTTTTTTTCACTATTTTGGAGATTCAAAGTACTGCCAAATAAATAGAAAGGTGATGTTTTTCAGGTTTCCTTTTGGTGAACAGTTTCAGGCGTCACCTTGCTGAGTTCAAATGAATCGCAACTTCGAGTGACAGAAGTGAGCCTGAACTGGCCGGTCAGGCCCGTTTACCATCTTAGGGAAGCCCACCCAGGTCAAAGATCTTCGCAGCCTAGAAAGATAGCTAATGACTCCTGTAACTTATTGTACATTCATCATCTGAGCAGGTCAACAATTTCTTTTCTCAGTTTGTGGGGCAGACATGCTTGGGTATTCAGAATTTGTAGATATCCGAATGTTTGTAGGTCCATATGCCACATATTGCATAACATTCTCGGCTGTGATGAGGGCAGTAGCCTATAATTGAGCCTGTTACTATTTCTGCAGCGAAACATAACAACATATCCTTCTTAGTAAGATACAGACTATAAGTAGCCTTACATCTGTTCACAGCAGGTTTTGTTCCCAAATAAGTGATACAATTGTTTTGATTTTCAGAAGATTTGGGATTTTGGAATTGAGGATAGAGTGCACGGACCCGTAAATTTATCAAGGGTGGGTGAATGGAGACACTACATGCTTATTGTTGCTGCGATCAACATTCTTCATTCAACTATTCAACTTATTTTTAGTGCTCTGATTGGACATGGAAATTGAACACACACCCCCCCCTTCTTTTTACCCTTTGATTTAGAATATTCAGCTCAGGAAAAAAAATCAATAAATTTATACTTCCAACACATATATCAGAGAACTCTGATATATCACAATGGACATTTCCAAAATAAAATAACGTATAAAGTGCAAGAATGAGCAATAAACCATTCTCGCACCTGTTCATTGCCTATCTAGCCAGAATCACCTTAAATAACACTGTTTCATGTTCTGAAAATCTCTTTAGTAGTATATTATTTGGCAAGAGTTGCATACCACACCATAATTATTAATTCTGATTTTCTTCCCTCTCCATTTTCTTCCCTCTCCATTTTTCTTCCCTCTACATTATTAACTGATAATGACTGGAAATATCCCTTGATCCTCAGTACCCAAGGTATATCTCTTTTATTTACAGCAGTTTTTGTCATTATGTATTAAACAATGTTCACTGCTATTATCTGATCTCTACAAAGTGTAGTGCTGTTTGAATAGGAAAAATCAATTTAATCGTAACAATAGGCTTGGCATCTAATATTTTTAAACTATCAGTAGTGCAACAGATATTGAAGTCTTTCCTAGCATATATAATTCCTAACTTTCATATTGAGCAAAGCTACTTTGGATGAAGTTTCCGAGGCAATGCTGACTACATGATAGTTTTATTTACATTTTACGGAATTTGTTTATAGTTTTGTTTACAGAGTCCAGAAATTTTGTAAATTAAATTTTTAGAAGACAGATGAATTCAAACTACATGGATACAGATATAATTTCTCTTTTTTGCCAAAAGTCTCAAAGAATTCTCCTTCGAGAGTAAAGAATTCTTTGACCACAGTCATTGGAAAAGAAAAGCAAATTAGTTTAAAAAAAATCATCATAAGTCCCACCTGAATTCTCTGAATTCTCTTGAATTCTGAATATCTCAACACAGACCAACATATCCTATTTCGAATACCGCCCACTGTCCTGAACATTAATGTGTAAGAGATGTGGAGAGACACGAAGCCGGCCACAGGTTTTGATGTCTTGATTAAAGCCTCTCGATACTAATAATTGGACTTGTCACTTTGTTCCTTAGAAGTTTTTTCACTCCACCACCATGCAGCTCAGAAAGGTTTTGACAGGCTGGGGGGAAAATGCTTTTTTTTTTTTTTTGGAAGACTAAGAGAAGAGAAATTGTGAAAGGAAAAAGGGGGAGAACCAAGAAGAAAACAAGATGGCAGTTATATTTGTTAAGAAAGAACAAATATGAAAAACTGAAATTTGAATATTGTCTTAATATTAAAATATTAATATTGTAAAGGTTTTCTGTAACCTGCAGCATGCATATCCTAATTTGAAGACTACATTTTAGGATGACATTTATCCTACATTTTAATAATCTATTCTCCCCCCCACAAAACCCAACTCTTAAGTGCCTTGATTTAAGAATCCTAGATTTAGGGGCACAAGGGTGGCCCGGTCAGTTAAGCACTGGACTCTTGGTTTCAGTTCAAGTCATGATTTCAGAGTTGTGAGATTGAGTCCTGGGCCCAGCTTCTTGCTCAGCAGGGAGCCTGCTTGAGATTTTTCTCTCTCCCTCCACCTCTGACCCTCCCTCCACTCTTTCTTGCTCTCTAAAATAAATAAATAAATCTTTTTTAAAAAAGAAAAAAAAAAGAATCCTGCATTTAGATTTTTGACATTAGTGGAAATTTATTTCCAGACTACCTAGCAGGGCTTGTCATGGGCGCAGAACCCAGATGTCATTTGTGTCTTCCAGCCCAAACGGTGGTCACATTCTTTTTAAATATAAAAATGTAATAAAATAGATAAGGACCCCAAATTGTAGGCTTGTATAACTCTCATTCCTTCTTTCTTCTGTATGTGGTCATTCTCTTATTTTTGTTGCAGGGCAGGTCACATCTTGTCAGCCTCCTTCCCGGGACTCCTTCTGACCTTCTACTATGTCACTGGGGTTCTTCTTTCCACAATTCATCAGGTTGTCCCAAGAAACTAAAAATTCCTCAACTTTAATCATAGTAATTCAAAGATTTCTTTATCCCCATTGTGGCTATGGAGAGGGGCA
Organism: Ailuropoda melanoleuca; assembly: GCF_002007445.2. Taxonomy (NCBI): domain Eukaryota; kingdom Metazoa; phylum Chordata; class Mammalia; order Carnivora; family Ursidae; genus Ailuropoda; species Ailuropoda melanoleuca. The sequence goes on along the minus strand of NC_048218.1, from coordinate 139,753,997 downwards.
CAGATGACATTTTACACTCAAAAAGATTTTCCACAAATTTTCCTAAGGAAAAAGGAGCTGTCTTCCTAAGAGGAATTCTTAGCATGAGCACATTCTATTTATGCCTCTGCTCAGTACGGGTCTGATATTTTTTTCTTTCTTTTCTCTCTCATGGCTCTTCATGTTCTTGTTTTGTTTTTTAGCTAAAATAGTGCAGACCCTATTATCCAGAGAATTTTCCATTGTTGCAATATTTTGAATAATATAAGTTTGGCCTTATGTGGATTCTGTTAATGGACTTTCTAAGAATTTGGATGTTTGTTAAAGCATTAAGCCCATGCAGAGTTTTTTATTTTTCTTTGATGAATATCGTGTTGTGTGGAAGACTTAGTTTTGCTTCCCATTGTACACTAGCTAGTGACTTGGGTTTACACTTCTTCAAAATACTTTTTCTCCTTTAAAAACCCGAAAATTAAAATGACATTATGTTTGTATACACTTAAAGATCTCTTATGGGAAGTTAATATTGAATTATAATGTTTGATCTTTTAATTAGCCATGAAATGTTGAGGATCCAAATCCAAGAGTATATAAAAATTAAAGTCTGGGCCTTTGATATGTTAATTATCACCTAAGAGTTTTGCCTGTTAATATGTTCTTTTAAGTATCTTTATGGTTGCTTTCCTGGGATGTACTCCCCTAAAACAGTGTGTTTCAAGACTGGCTGCATATTAGAAACACTTAGGGGAAAATTAAAAGAATACAAATATCTGAAACCCCCGCCCCCCAGAGATTCTGAATTAATTGGTGTTGGATCAGGGCCCGGTTTTTTACAGGTTTTTTTGTTTGTTTGTTTTGTTTTTGTTTGTTGTTGCTTTTTTTTTAAGCAAATTAGGCATTTCTAATGTGCAGGAGGGTTGCAAATAACTGTTTTAAGGTGAGGGTAAGTTTCCATTTTTCCCCCCATCATGGCAACTTCTAATTTTAAAAATTATTATTCACAATAGCATTGACTATATAATGAATGCAGAAAATAGCAAAATGCAAGAACTTTATGTGCAAAATTACAAAATGTTTTTGAAGGCAATTAAATAAGATCTAACAAATATTTGTGGAGAAGAAGGTTCAATATAAAGATTTCAGTCTCTTCCAAGTTGCTATGTTCTTTAAATACCAACCCACCAAACAGGGTTTTTTGTGTTTGTTTTTTTTTTTTAAGTTTGTAAATCTAATTCTCCAATGTATCTTGAAGATCAAACACTCAAGTCTAACATACTCTTAATGAAGACCAGGTAAAGGGACTGAGGTATAAAATATCAATTGATTATAAATAGTAACAGAAACAGTTTGTATCAGAATAACAACAGGCATGTAGACTATCAGTTCAATACAATTTTGCATCTTTTTCAACACCTACTGAATTCTGATTTTGTTTAAGGTTAGGTGATACAACAACAACAGAACAATCAAAACTCTGTCCCTGTGCAGTTTAGGTGTATCTGAGGGGAAAGCAATAAATGAAATGATAAGTAAAACATATAATATATTAGCTGGTGGTAGGTGCTCTGGAGAGACACTGAGCAAGGAATGTGGGTAGAAAGTATATGTGTTTTTGTTGAAGGGGTAAGTGAGATTCAATTTTAGGTAGGGAGACCAGTGAAGTCCTCACAGGGAAAGTGCCACTGGGCTCGAAAACCAGTAGAAATGACCAATGACTGAGAGAACTCTGATATATCACAATGGACATCAGTAGAGAAATGATTATTAAATAAATGGTTCTGAGACAATATTTTCATGTTTTTCTTTACATTTTTTATTAAGTTCAACTAGCCAACATATAGTACATCATTAGTTTTGGACGTAGGTTCAATGATTCATTAGTTGCATATAATACCCAGTTCTCATCAGATCACGTGCCCTCCTTAATGCCCATCACCCAGTTACCCCACCCCCCCAACTCCCTACCTTCTGAGCCTCAGTTTGTTTGCTGGAGTCCAGAGTCTGTCATGGTTTGTCTCCTTCTCTGATTTCTTCCCATTCAGTTTTCTCTCCTTTCCCTATGGTCCTCCATGCCATACCTTATATTCCACGTATTAGTGAGACCATATGGTAATTGTCTTTCTCTGCTTGACTTATGTCACTTAGCATAATCCCCTCCAGTTCCATCCATGTCCATGTAAATGGTGGGTATTCATCCTTTCTGATGGCTGAGTAATATTCCATTGTATATAATGAATCACATCTTCTTTATCCATTCGTCTGTTGAAGGGCATCTCGGCTCCTTCCACAGTTTGGCTATTGTGAACATTGCTGCTATGAACATAGGGGTGCATGTGCCCCTTCTTTTCTCTACTTCTGTATCTTTGTGATAAATATCCAGTAGTGCAATTGTTGGGTCATAGCGTAGCTCAATTTTATCTTCTTAAAGAGCCCCTATATTGTTTTCCAGAGTGGCTGCACCAGCTTACATTCCCACCAACTGTGTAAGAGGGATTCCCTTTCTCTACATCCTCACCAACATTTCTTTCTTTTTCTTTTTTTTTTTTAAGATTTTTATTTCTTTATTTGACAGAGAGAGAGAGAACACAAGCAGGGGGAGTGGGAAAGGGAGAAGCAGGGTCCCCACTGAGCAGGGAGCCCGATGCGGGGCTTGATCCCAGGGCCCCAGGAATGTGACCTGAGCTGAAGGCTGCCACTAAACCAACTGAGCCACCCAGGCACCCCCTCACCAACATTTCTTATTCTCTGTTTTATTAATTTTGGCTACTCAAACTGGTGTGAGGTGGTATCTTGTTGTGGTTTTGATTTGCACTTCCCTGATGGCAATTGATGTGGAGCATTTTTTCATATATTCTTAAAAATATATAAAAGGTGAAATTTGTCTTCTCACATATTTTTTAAAAATTTAAATAAAAAAACCCAATTGAATTGGCAAGTGTGAATGACAAAACCTCAAAAGTACAAGAAAACAATATTAAAATATATATCTGGACATTAGAATAGGGAAGGATTTTTTAAAATAAGACCCTAAAAGGGTCAAACCATCAGGGTAATGATTCACAGATTGGACTACTTTAAAATGATTCAAAGATACTATAAGGTGAAGGGGTTTAGAAGTATGAATCTATGGTTATTGAATAAATAAGTCACAGGGATGGAAAGTCCAGCAGAGGGAATACAGTCATAACCACTCTGGTAACTTTGTATGGTGACACATGGTGATGACACTGTGGTGACCCTTGCATCTTGTAGAGAATTGTCCAATCACTGCGTTATACCCCTAATCTAACATTGTATGCCAACTGTGCTTCAACGTAAGAAAAGAAGATACCCTAAACTTGGAGAAAAGGTTTTAAAACACTTTTAGTCAAAAAGGAACCAGTATCCAAAATGTATGAAATGTCTTACAAATTAACAAGGAGCTAACATTAAACAGAAACTGTAATTAGGAAAAGTTAAGCCACTCAAATTAAAAAAAAAAACACAAAAAAAAACAAAAAAACAAAAAACACGAACAGGCATTTCACAAGAGAGGGGATATGAATGGTTACTCAAAATATGATAATATGCACAAGCTCAATTGTAATCAAGGATAGTAAATTTAATTTATAATGAGATGCCCTTCCGTACTGACTAAACAGGAGAACATAAACAACTCCATACAAAATCATGGTCAGGTTATGGAATACTGGAAACTTCTAACAGACTCTTGGTAGGAGTGAATATTGGCACAATCATTTTAGAACACTATATATTTCTCTCTTAGATGTATCATTTTTCATAGGAAAAAAAATAATAGGCAGAGCTTCTAAGACATCAGGAAGGCTTTGGCTTTACCCATTGGAAGATAGGAACAGAGGAGTGCTGTGATCGGGCACATGCTTTATAGGCACAGGCGGACTGGCTGCTCTTCAGACCACATATTCTAGAAGAGTCAGGCAGAAGTGCAGCAATTAGTTGGGAGATGCCTGGTTCTAGTGTTGTAGCCATGGAAATAGAGAAAGAGTTCCAACGCTTGAAGACCGGATCTGGTATGCAAAGCAAAGAGGAGTTAATAACTCCAAGGCTTTTCTCTTGAATAACTAGAAGATAAACGGGCTACCTGATGTGAACCACACATTTTCCTTTAGCATTCTCTTCCATGTTATCTACTAGGCTGGTGAGAACCCATTTCCCTAGGTTTATTCAGTAATAGAGAAATCACATCGTTTTAATGTTCACTTTAATGACATTGGAAATTAAATTTTAAAATTTCTCTAAATATGTGAAATATGTGGAATTATAGGTACCCACTATTAACGTTACTGATAAACCTTTTCTAACCTTGAAGATATACCAAGCAGAGTTAGGGATAAAAAAGAAAAATGTCCTGTTCAGCTCTGCTTTGAGATCTCCCTTTAACAGAAATTTATCCTATTGAAAGGGAAGGACCAATCTCTGGGAATGGCTGGTGTCAGCTGCTTCAGGCAACAATGATTTCCTTCACTTGTTTCAAAAAGGTCAAAAGGCTGCAGGCAAGACCCCGCATGGCAACTAATATAATTAGAAGAGGAACTGCCTGCTCTCTAGAAAAGTCCACATCCCATTGGGTATTGTGCTATCATGTTTATGCCAAAACATTAAGACCAATATAGGGCGTGAACTCACGACAGAAGAGGGCAATTTGAGACAGTCTTTTTTGTCTCCAAAGGGTGTGCTTTAGGGGAGAAAAAGATGAGAGGCGAGGATAAATGAGATAATGTGATTGAATTGTCAGAGGCTGTTTTACTGTTTTTGATCCAGGTATTAGCAAACTGCATCAGAGTAAGGTGCTTAATATCTTCTTTTATAAAAATAAAATCTTTTGAATAAATGTGAAATCAATTTGTAGACATGGAACTGTACTGTGAGTGCAGCAGGTTTTTGCCAGCAACATTTTCCCAAGTCATCACCACTGATTAATGCTATTACGTGGTTCATTAAAAAAAAAAAAAAGTTTTCAGGTCTTCTGTACTTGAAGTCTCTTTTTTAGAAGGGGTGGGGCAAAGGGAGAGAGAGAACCTCAAGCAGACTCTGCACTGAGCACAGAGCCCGACAGGGGCTCGATCTCAGGACCCTGAGATCATGACCTGAGCAGAAACCAAGAGTCAGATGCTTAACAACTGAGCCACCCAAGTGCCCTGGAGAGAGAGAGAACCTTAAACAGGCTCCATGCCCAGGGCAGAGCTCAAC
>NC_048218.1:139748079-139748714 GCF_002007445.2 Ailuropoda melanoleuca | reverse complement strand
TTTTTAAAATAAGACCCTAAAAGGGTCAAACCATCAGGGTAATGATTCACAGATTGGACTACTTTAAAATGATTCAAAGATACTATAAGGTGAAGGGGTTTAGAAGTATGAATCTATGGTTATTGAATAAATAAGTCACAGGGATGGAAAGTCCAGCCGAGGGAATACAGTCATAACCACTCTGGTAACTTTGTATGGTGACACATGGTGATGACACTGTGGTGACCCTTGCATCTTGTAGAGAATTGTCCAATCACTGCGTTATACCCCTAATCTAACATTGTATGCCAACTGTGCTTCAACGTAAGAAAAGAAGATACCCTAAACTTGGAGAAAAGGTTTTAAAACACTTTTAGTCAAAAAGGAACCAGTATCCAAAATGTATGAAATGTCTTACAAATTAACAAGGAGCTAACATTAAACAGAAACTGTAATTAGGAAAAGTTAAGCCACTCAAATTAAAAAAAAAAACACAAAAAAAAACAAAAAAACAAAAAACACGAACAGGCATTTCACAAGAGAGGGGATATGAATGGTTACTCAAAATATGATAATATGCACAAGCTCAATTGTAATCAAGGACAGTAAATTTAATTTATAATGAGATGCCCTTCCGTACTGACTAAACAGGAGAA
>NC_048218.1:139743801-139746287 GCF_002007445.2 Ailuropoda melanoleuca | reverse complement strand
TAAGAAAAGAAGATACCCTAAACTTGGAGAAAAGGTTTTAAAACACTTTTAGTCAAAAAGGAACCAGTATCCAAAATGTATGAAATGTCTTACAAATTAACAAGGAGCTAACATTAAACAGAAACTGTAATTAGGAAAAGTTAAGCCACTCAAATTAAAAAAAACAAAAAACAAAAAACAAAAACAAAAAAACATGAACAGGCATTTCACAAGAGAGGGGATATGAATGGTTACTCAAAATATGATAATATGCACAAGCTCAATTGTAATCAAGGACAGTAAATTTAATTTATAATGAGATGCCCTTCCGTACTGACTAAACAGGAGAACATAAACAACTCCATACAAAATCATGGTCAGGTTATGGAATACTGGAAACTTCTAACAGACTCTTGGTAGGAGTGAATATTGGCACAATCATTTTAGAACACTATGTATTTCTCTCTTAGATGTATCATTTTTCATAGGAAAAAAAATACTAGGCAGAGCTTCTAAGACATCAGGAAGGCTTTGGCTTTACCCACTGGAAGATAGGAACAGAGGAGTGCTGTGATCGGGCACGTGCTTTATAGGCACAGGCGGACTGGCTGCTCTTCAGACCACATATTCTAGAAGAGTCAGGCAGAAGTGCAGCAATTAGTTGGGAGATGCCTGGTTCTAGTGTTGTAGCCATGGAAATAGAGAAAGAGTTCCAACGCTTGAAGACCGGATCTGGTATGCAAAGCAAAGAGGAGTTAATAACTCCAAGGCTTTTCTCTTGAATAACTAGAAGATAAACTGGCTACCTGATGTGAACCACACATTTTCCTTTAGCATTCTCTTCCATGTTATCTACTAGGCTGGTGAGAACCCATTTCCCTAGGTTTATTCAGTAATAGAGAAATCACATCGTTTTAATGTTCACTTTAATGACATTGGAAATTAAATTTTAAAATTTCTCTAAATATGTGAAATATGTGGAATTATAGGTACCCACTATTAACGTTACTGATAAACCTTTTCTAACCTTGAAGATATACCAAGCAGAGTTAGGGATAAAAAAGAAAAATGTCCTGTTCAGCTCTGCTTTGAGATCTCCCTTTAACAGAAATTTATCCTATTGAAAGGGAAGGACCAATCTCTGGGAATGGCTGGTGTCAGCTGCTTCAGGCAACAATGATTTCCTTCACTTGTTTCAAAAAGGTCAAAAGGCTGCAGGCAAGACCCCGCATGGCAACTAATATAATTAGAAGAGGAACTGCCTGCTCTCTAGAAAAGTCCACATCCCATTGGGTATTGTGCTATCATGTTTATGCCAAAACATTAAGACCAATATAGGGCGTGAACTCACGACAGAAGAGGGCAATTTGAGACAGTCTTTTTTGTCTCCAAAGGGTGTGCTTTAGGGGAGAAAAAGATGAGAGGCGAGGATAAATGAGATAATGTGATTGAATTGTCAGAGGCTGTTTTACTGTTTTTGATCCAGGTATTAGCAAACTGCATCAGAGTAAGGTGCTTAATATCTTCTTTTATAAAAATAAAATCTTTTGAATAAATGTGAAATCAATTTGTAGACATGGAACTGTACTGTGAGTGCAGCAGGTTTTTGCCAGCAACATTTTCCCAAGTCATCACCACTGATTAATGCTATTACGTGGTTCATTAAAAAAAAAAAAAAGTTTTCAGGTCTTCTGTACTTGAAGTCTCTTTTTAGAGGGGGTGGGGCAAAGGGAGAGAGAGAGCCTCAAGCAGACTCTGCACTGAGCACAGAGCCCGACAGGGGCTCGATCTCAGGACCCTGAGATCATGACCTGAGCAGAAACCAAGAGTCAGATGCTTAACAACTGAGCCACCCAAGTGCCCTGGAGAGAGAGAGAACCTTAAACAGGCTCCATGCCCAGGGCAGAGCTCAACACACAGTTCCATCTCAGGACCCTGAGATCATGACCTGAGCCCAAATCAGGAGTTCGACTCTTAACCAACTGAGCCACCCAGGTGTTTTCTTTCTTTTCTTTTCTTTTTTTTTTTTTTAAACAATCTCCGATGACTCCATTTCCCTGAAATTCCTTGATGGCTGCCTGAGGTTCCTTACTTTCTTCAGCCCCACGCATCCATTTTCTACTATAGATTAGGTTTCTATTCATTTTCATTGTCCTTGCAATTGTGTGTGTGTGTGTGTGTATATGTGAGAGAGAGAGAGAGACTGCTCTCCCATCATATACGCTTCTTGTGTAATCACTCATGCAAAATTTCTGTTTTAACACCAATCCTTACTGACTGAAAGTCTCTTTCTTATTTTCTAAGCAAGAAGTAATCGCCTTTTCCCTTATAATATTAAATTTCCTCTTAATCTCTCCTGAGTAAAATAATATAAATCCTGTTTCAATGTGGTCCAGACAAAACAAAAACAAGGCTATGGAGATACAAGTCAGCAACTGAATTCTCTGCTGGGGGCAGGGATGGAGGTGTGGGGGGTTGTCTGGAAAGGAGAATGAGAATCCTTTCTG
>NC_048218.1:139733527-139743701 GCF_002007445.2 Ailuropoda melanoleuca | reverse complement strand
GACTTATTTCACTTAGCATTATCTCCTCCAGTGCCATCCATGTTGCAGCAAACGTTGAGAATTCATTCTTTTTGATAGCTGAGTAATATTCCATTGTAGATATGGACCACAACTTCTTAATCCAGTCATGTGTTGAAGGGCATCTCAGCTCCTTCCACGATTTAGNTGAATTTCCCTGATGGCTAATGATTTTGAACATTTTTTCATGTGTCTGTTAGCCATTTGTATGTCTTCATTGGAAAAGTGTCTGTTCATATCTTCTGCCCATTTTATGATTTGTTTATTTGTTTCTCGTGTATTGAGTTTGAGAAGTTCTTTGTAGATCTTGGATACCAGTCCTTTATCTGTGGTGTCCTTTGCAAATATATTCTCCCATTCCGTGGGCTGTCTCTTAGTTTTTTTGACTGTTTCCTTGGCTGTGCAGAAGCTCTTTATCCTGATAAAGTCCCATAAGTTCATTTTATCTTTTATTTCTCTTGCCTTTGGAGATGTGTCGTGAAAAAGGTTGCTTTGGCTGATGTCGTAGAGGTTGCGGCCTATGTTCTCCTCTAGAATTTTGATCAATTCCTGTCTCACATCGAGGTCTTTCATCCATTTAGAGTTTATCTTTGTGTATGGTGTGAGAGAGTGGTCAAGTTTCATTCTTTTGCATGTAGCTGTCCAATTTTCCCAGCACCATTTATTGAAGAGACTGTCTTTTTTCCACCGGATGTTTTTTCCTGCTTTATCAAAGATTAGTTCCAAAGAGCTGAGGGTCCATTTCTGGGTTCTCTATTCTGTTCCATTGGTCTATGTGTCTGTTTTTGTGCCAGTACCATGCTGTCTTTGTGATCACAGCTTTGTAGTACAGCTCGAAATCCGGCATTGCGATGCCCCCAGCTTTGTTTTTCCTTTTCAACACTTCCTTGGCAATTCGTGGCCTTTTCTGGTTCCACACAAATTTAAGGGCTGTTTGTTCCAGTTCTTTGAAAAATGTCATTGGTATTTTGATCAGGATAGCATTGAAATTGTAGATTGCCCTGGTTAGCATGGACATTTTAACTATGCTAATTCTTCTGATCCATGAGCATTGAATATTTTTCCATCTTTTTGTGTCTTCTTCAATGTTTTCAAGAGTGATTTGTAGTTTCTAGAATACAGATCCTTTACATCTCTGGTTAAGTTCAGAATTGATGGAGAGATAAAGACCTTCCAGAATCGCCAGTCACTGACCAATTTCGTAACCACAAAACCAGCCCTACAGGACATAAAGGGGGGTTCTATAAAAGTAAAAAGGTCCCAAGAGTGATACAGAACAGAAAGTCACAATCTATAGAAACAAAGACTTTACAGGCAACATAGCATCATTAAAATTGTATCTCTCAATAATCACTCTCACTATTTTGCATTTTAATTCACAATCTGAGAGACTTGGAAAAATTGGCTGTGAGCCCCTCAAGCACTAATATTATGTACTTTTGTCAGGCAGGTAGTTAGGCATGAGCAAGGAGGGATAAAGCAGATGCTGGCCACACCCTCAGAGCCACCTCTAAGGGCTAGCAGAACAGGAAACGCCTGGCCTCAGGACGGGCTCACAAGCCACAAGGGGACTTCCAAGAGCTGAGTGTGCACACACAAGGGGCAACTTGTCCCTTAAGGTCACAGCAGAAGCTCCTTAGAAACTCATATACACACATAAATAAATACAACGATAACAATGGATCATGGGTAGGCACATGCGCAGAAGCCGAAATGTATATAACCACCAGCTGTCAGTCAAAAATGTCCATCAAAGCCACATTTACATGTACACCAAGCAGGCTTAAAAAGATGCAGCTAGAGTTTCTTGGTGCCACTGCCACTCTTCCTCTGAGAGTGGTCACTTTTTCTCTTTTGAAAGTGTACTATGCTATCTGCTCAATGAACTCTAGCTCCACATTCTGGTCTCGGGTCTCCAATTCTTTGGTGCATCTGGGACAAGAACCGAGCGACCCAGTAACACTTTGATCATCTGGAAAGTACTGTAGCTGGCGCAGAAGCACAAGGAGGGCTGATCTTAGGAATTCCATTCAGTCCAGGTCCTAAAAAGCACCTACAATGGCGCTTTGAGAGTCTGTTTGTATTCTTTGGGTTAAGCTTTTGAATGCTTTTAAAATATAAATATCCCTGAGAATACCATTAGTATGTGTGTAAAGATTTCAGCTCTTTTCTCCAGAAAGATTTTCATACAAAGAGTGTAGTGAAGAGATTTTCAAGATTCTGGATGCTTAAGGATTGTTTGGGGTAAAAACCAGAGATGAGTCTAACCAGGAAGACAGGTGGGGGGAAATCTTTCTCCCCACCTGATCGGTGTCAGGGTCTTCATAGAGATGAAGGGTTGGCTGAACCTTAGCCAGACTGGGCTATTGTCTGGCTGTAGGTCTGCTGCCCTTGACCTCCAAAGAGCCACAATACAGGCTATGACATTCCCTGATGAGGAAGCCGGGGAGCAAGGCTCCTGTTATACTCATGAGTGGGAGCCACTAACTCATTCAAGGAGAAAAGATAGCATCTTATAACTCACTCAAATTTACCTAGCTCTACTAGGCTATCCGGAGCTAGCAATTTCATCTTTAAAAAAGATGTATCAGCTCTGCTGTTTTTAGAACCCCTGTCATTCATTAGTTAATTGTGTATTTCCTTTGGTTCAAGAGAAATCTCACGTATCACCTGCTCCAAGCCCACATAACTGTAGATGCTCTTATTAGATCTAAAATGAGTCTCCAGTCACAAGGTGATACATTAATGATGTGATATCCTATACCCTGAAGAACTTCCTCAATGCACAAGATTTCTATTATCTTATGCAGAGCGCAGTGAACCAGCCAAAATTTAACCCGCCCAGCCCTGTTAATGGTAAAATGCTAATGGAGGATAGGTTAACTTCTCATTCTCTTTGACTCCTGGATAATGTGTATATGTGTGTGTGTACATGTGTGTACACTATACTATGGAGAACTAATCAAATGAAAGTAGAACAATAAAAGCTATATAAATTTTGGCAACATCCTACTGAGTTGGTTTTTTTAAATTATTTATGTAGAATTCATAAAAATGTAATTTAAGAGAAGAAAACATATTTTAAAAGTTGCTCTCTGGAAACTTTTGGGAACTCGTTTTCAGGCAGCTGAACCATCTGGACAAATATCTTTCTGTAAGGTAAGAGACCACTGAGGCCAGAAATGTTACTAAAAGTTGGTATTAGTTTAATGACATTGCACAGAATGTTAAACTTCAAAAGTATCTTTGATATCATCTTGTTTGACCTTTCAGTTTAGGAATTTCTTTTACAACATCCTGCTGGAATACCTCATGTGACAAAGAACTCACTACCTTGCAGGACAGCCCTGTTTATTTTTAGACAGAATTTAGCAATTATTTCTTTTTTAAAGACTTTATTTATTCGACAGAGAGAGAGAGAGACAGCCAGCAAGAAGAGGACACAAGCAGGGGGAGTGGGACAGGAAGAAGCAGGCTCCCAGCGGAGGAGCCCAATGCGGGGCTCAATCCCAGACCGCCCTGAGCCGAAGGCAGATGCTTAATGACTGAGCCACCCAGGTGCCCTGGAATTTAGCAATTAACACTAAAATTACAGCCACTTTCTTTCCTTCAAAAACTAAGCTGCTTTTTGATCTTTTTTTTTTCTTTTTCTTTTTGGTTCCAGTTTTGCCCATTACAGTTACGCAGGGTACGTTTTATTCTAATACCTAATTCCACTGAATTTTTCTTTTCTTCTCTTCCTACATAAACATCTCTATTTCTTTCACTTGTGTGCAGTCTTTCAGGTTATTACAATTTCTACCTGGCTTTCTCTGGACACACACATGTTGGCCAATGATCCCTTAAAAAATATAGCCTCTAGAAATTAGCCCAAAGAGATCAGCATTGGGCAGAATGTTATTTTTTTTCAAATAAATATAAGTTAAAAAAGTATAGCCAAACTGTGGAAGGAGCCGAGATGCCCTTCAACAGACAAATGGATAAAGAAGATGTGGTCCATATATACAATGGAATATTACTCAGCCATCAGAAAGAACGATTACCCAACATTTCCAGCAACATGGCTGGGACTGGAGGGGATTACACTAAGTGAAATAAGTCAAGCAGAAAGACAATTATCATATGGTTTCACTCATTTGTGGAACATAAGGAATAGCAGGGAGATTGTTAGGAGATGAAACAGAAAAATAAAGGGGGGGTAAACAGAGGGGGAAATGAACCACGAGAGACTATGGACTCCAGGAAACAAACTGAGGGTTTTAGAAGGGGCGGGAGTGGGGGGATGGGCTACCCCAGTGAAGGGTATTAAGGAGGGCACGTATTGCATGGAGCAGTGGGTGTTACACGCCAACAATGAATCATGGAACACTACATCAAAAACTAATGATGTACTGTACGGTGACTAACATATAATAAAAAATGTATTAAATGATTATTATAAGTTTATCTTAAAACATTCACCAGGTTTGTCTCTATTCCCCATATTACGCTATCTTGTATTTTTCCTTGATTTGCCTTCCCATTGCCTCTTGCGGAACCGCATCCACTGGGATAGCCTCTCTCATTTCCGTGAGCAAGGGACACTCCCACCACACAGCGCTTAGCTAATATACCCCAGCGGCATTTAGTGCTCCGGACCCTGCTTGTCTGCTGGAGCGACAAGGCCCTGAACCCAGAGAAAACGAACCATAACTGAGCTGGGTATTTCCTTGCACTTGTTAAAACTCTGCCGCTGGGCTTTTAAGGCTGCCATCTGCTTCACTGTATGCTATAGTGAAAAGGCAACTAGTGTGGGAATCCAGAATGCAGGAGTTTTGGGTTGACAGCCGTGTGGCCCTTCTTATGCCACTTGAAGTCTTATTTGCAGTGACATCATTCCCTCTCTTGCTCTCCTTGCCACTCAAGCCCAAAGGTACAATGGCTCTTTGCTGCTACTCATCTTGTGCTTTGTTGGTTTCCTTAACCCTTCCCTGTCTCTGTGAATAGCTCATTCAGCTACCTCTTTCACCATTGTTTGTTTTCTAACAGCGTCAGTCAAACAGGGTCCTGACTGATGACTTCTCTAAGCCACAGTGTTCTCATCTGTAAAACTGCATAACAATCCTATTTACTTTATAGCGTCACCCTGAGGGGTAGTGAAATGCTATGAACATTTAGCAGAGAAGCTATTTATTGTGTAATACATGTGAGATATGCATAGTATTACTGTTGTTATTAAGAAGCATTTACAGAGAATATATTTCAGCTGTGAGAAATTTTGTTGGGATGGGGTGCCTGGGTGGCACAGTCGTTAAGCAGATATCTGCCTTCGGCTCAGGGCGTGATCCCTGCGTTCTGGGATCGAGCCCCACATCAGGCTTCTCCACTGGGAGCCTGCTTCTTCCTCTCCCACTCCCCCTGCTTTTGTTCCCTCTCTCTCTCTCTGCTTTTGTTCCCTCTCTCTGTCAAATAAATAAATAAAATCTTTAAATAAAAAACAAAAGAAAGAAAGAAATTTTGTTGGGAAAAAACTGCATAGTTTTTTCTGCATAGTCCTTTCAGTACAATAATTCATTAAATATCTCACTTCTGATCCTTGCCCAATAAATAAACTCAGTTCTCAATATCAAAGGCAAATAGAGTGCTTAGTGATGACCATTAGGGTTATCAGTGTCTTGCAAGAATGCTAGAGGAAAATTAAGATTTTATGAGAAAGAAAAATGGCACTTTTTGTTTTTAGAAAAATCAACACGAATGTTTGGCCAGTTTCACAGTCATGTTCCATGGGAAAGCGGGTGTGTATTACCAGGTACAGTAATGATTCTTCCGAGGGAATATGCACTTACGGTCTTCTCAAAATTCCAGTCAATGCTTGGTCCATGTTCCCAAAGGGACAGCTTAGTTAGACTCCGGTGTTGTCATGCTCATGGTGTGCTCCTCTGTGTCCCAGGTAGTTATCGCTGACCAACGGAAAGACCGAGATCCAGGGGTCCTTTCTGTAAGGTTCTTGTCTTTACATTTTTTCATCAATTTATGTAGGGGTATGCTCCTAGCTAATACTCGCTGCAACAGATTTGTCATATACTTGGTAACCTGGAACTGCTTTCCTAAGTTTTCCTCTTTCCATCTCTATTGTCTGCTGCTTTCAGTGCTTTCACTGATGGCTGCATCCCCTCTCCCCATTGCTGGGGTCATATATTCTGCTCTCTTTGGCAGGAAGAGCACTTGGGGTCTCTATTTTGCCCGAATGCAGACAGTCCACTGCCCGGCACTCAACACGTCTGACGTAGCAGCAGCATTAAGCATTCCCTCAGCAAGAGTAGTCTAGAAGCATTTCTACTTGGCCGTCATGCCCGCGGCATGTGTGCTATACTGGATACTGAATGCATGTTCGCTATGTTGCCACATGCACATGTGGTTTTTACAATTGGAAAAGGAGGTGAGCCTCAGTAACAAAAGAACTAAGACAAGTAGAGTCGCTATTGATCTTTGAAATCCTGCTTGCTGTGTTAACTCTCACCTAGCCCTCAGGGCCGTGCGAAAAGACTATTGTAAATATTCTAGTTTCCTGAAGCATCTTACTTTAGGCCTTCTGAATATAAATATCAGCAGGAAGAGTTCTGGAGAATCTATATTCCCTATTCTCAAGCTACATGTGCACATTTACTGGGTATCACTTTCTCCTGGAACAGCACCTGTGTGGTGTGGGAGGTGGTTTATGACTTACTCGCCTGAAGCACGGATGTCTGGGCTCCAAGTCAGGGTCCACCCAGACCAAAGATCTCTGTAACAGTATTTAGAAGGGTTTGCTTTACTGCTGTTGTTTTAAAAATTCAGAATTTTATAAAATGAAACAAAACAAATGCTCAGGTAGAAAAGAAATAAATGGCCTGTGGAAGTGAGACTCATTTGCCCGTAAACGTATAGTCAGCCGGGTAACCACAAGGTACAAAGCTATTAGCATACAAGCCACTGCCATTACGAAGTCATCGTCCTTTGCTCATAGTGCTTTCTGATGTCACTGCACAAAGTAGCCTGTGCATCTCACTCCGTGGTGTCACGGCTATAAGGACTTGGATATACCCCGAACCAGGGCAACTGGCACCTGAAACGGACTGAGTTACTAGGGTTCTTTCCACTCCGAGGTCCATAAATTAGACCACCGACAAATTCAGTGAGATTTCTATGAGCAAAGGGACTAAGAAACGAAGATCATAGAGACTCCCTGCCTCGCAGTGGTTTCGTGGTGGCCGTGAGGAGGTACAGCGTGCTATCAGTGACAGACAGCGGACTTGGACAGAAAAGAGAAGGGAGGAAATATCAGAGAAGCTGAGAAAGCAATCTTTCCAGAGTCAGTCAGAGAAGAACAAAATGCCAGCCCCATCCCCAAATTTATAAAGCCTGGCACAAGGACGTACATTTCATATTTTTTTTCCTCTTCTTTGCTTAATCAAGAGTTTGTAAGATTTTATCCCTTCAATTTAAAATCTTTTTTTAAAAGAGACACACTGAATTGCTATTGGGAGGAGTTGATATTATATTCTAGCATCTGTTTACTATGAAACAAAGTTTATTTGCACCAGACAAGGGTCTGAAAGTCTCAGCCCCGCCTTTATTTTCTTCTAGGTGACCACGTATAGTTCTTGTGTCATTCTTTTTTTTTTTTTTAATTTTACTTATTTATTTGACAGAGAGGGAGAGAAAGAGAGAGAGCACAAGCAGGGGGAGTGGCAGAAGACAGACTCCCCGCTGAGCAGGGAGCCAGATGCAAGGCTTGATCCCAGCACCCTGGGATTACGACCTGAGTGGAAGACAGACGATTAACCCACTGAGACACCCAGGCGCCCTCTTGCCTCATTCTCATTCCTCATGAGAAGTAACATTCTTAGGCCAGCCAGGGTGCTTCTCTTTCTCCATAGGAACTTACTGTAAATTCATTTAGGAAAAAATAAAATAAAATATAATAATAAAATAAAATAAAATAAAATAAAATAAAATAAAATAAAATAAAATAAATTCATTTGGGGATTATGATCTTAATTACTTGTGCTTCCACAGTCATTTACTGTTTTTCAGTGTTGTATAAAATGTCTGAAATTAACTATGAAAAATATTAATAGGTATGATATACACAGAAACAAATCTCCAAACATATCAAAGTGTATAGTGTAAAAATAGTCTTCTTTCACACCTCTGTGCTATCACCACTCACGCCTCACTCCAGAGGCCACTGCTGCTCTCAGACCCTCATCCACCCCCAAACTAACAATATTTTCAGTTTTTACAGTTGTTAACTTTAACATTTCGAGCTTGCACTGCACTGTGGTTCAAAAATGTAGTAACAAAAAATACACAATTTTTTTTTTTCCTTTCTCCCTTCCCCATCGGTCACGTAACTTTCTCTCCTGGGGGACATTAATCTTACCATTTTTTGTGTACTCTTTTGGAATTATTTATTTTAACAATTTTTTTACCAGTTTTGCGAAATAATGGATATACATCACTGTATAAGTTTAAGGCATATGGCTTGATTTACACATACTATGAAATGATTACCGCAAAAGGTGTGACTAACATCTACCTTCTCAAATAGATACAACAAAAAGAAAAAAGAAAACAAAAAAGACAGAAAAAAAAGGGAAAAAAGTCTTATGATGAGAACTCTTAAGATTTACTTTCTTATCATCTTTCCTGTATGTCACATGGTGATGTTAGCTACAGTCATCGTGTACAGTACAACCCTAGTACTTATGTATCTCATAATCAGAAATTTATACCTGCAGATTACCTTCCTTCAAGCTCCCTCTTCTGATAACCACATCTGATCTTTTCCATAAGTTTGGTGTTCTGTTTGTTTTGTTTTTCAGTTTCTACATATAAGTGAGATCACACAGTATTTGTCTTTCTGTAACTTTTCACTTAGCTTAATGCCTTCCAGGTATTGAGATGCCTAATTCCTTCTACGCCTAATTTGTTGTGAGTTTTTATTGGATGGGTGAATTTTGTCAAATACTTTTTCTACATCTATTAAGATGTTTCTATGATTCTTTTGTTTCATTCCATTAATGTGATGTACGATGTTGATTGATTTGCATAAGTTGAACCCAGGGATATGCACGCCGGGGATAAATTCTACTTGATCATCGTGAATGATCCTTTTAATGTGCTGCTGAATACAGATGGCTAGTGTTTTGTTGAGAATTTTTGCATCTATATCCATCAAGGATACTGGCCTACGGTTTTCTTCACTAGTAGTGTCCTTTCCTGGTTTTGGTACTGGGACAATGCTGGCCTTGTAAAACGAGTTTGGGAGTGTACCTTCCTCTTCATTTTTTTGGAAGAGTTTGAGAAGGATTGGTGTTAATTCTTCATTAAATGTTTGGTTAAATTCACCTAAATTCAGCCATCTGATCCATCCTGGGCTTTTCTTCACTGGGAGATTTTTGATCACTGATTCCATCTCCTTTCTAGTAATTGTTCTATTCAGATGTTCTCTTTCTTCCTTATTGTCTTGGTAGGTGGTATGTTTCTAAGATGTTCCATTTCTTCTAGATGGTCCAGTTTGTTGGCATCTGTGCTCATAGTAGCCTCCTTACACCCTTTATAATTCTCTGAAATTAGTTGTAATGTTTCTTTTTTCACTTCATAATTTTGATTTGGGTCCTCTCTCTTTTTTCCTTGGTTAGTCTAGCTAAGGGTTTGTCAATTTTGTAGATCTATCCAAAGAACCAACTCTTAGTTTGCTTAAACTTTTCTATTGTTTTTATTGTTGCTGTTGTTCTCTATTTTTTTCTGCTCTAATTTTTATTATTTATTTTCTTCTGCTAACTTTGGGCTTAGTTTGTTCTTTTTCTATTTCCTTAAGATGTAGAGTTAGGGTCTTTACTTGAGGTATTTCTTGCTTCTTAATATAGGCATTTACTGCTGTGGATTTCCTTCTTAGAATTGCTACTGCTGCATCTCTCATTTCTGGTATGTTGTGTTTTCGTCTCAAGAAACTTTTTTAATTTCCTTTTTTTTTTCTCTTCTGTGATCCATTGGTTGCTCAAGAGAGTGTGTTTACTTTCATGTGTTCATGAATTTTCCACTTCTCTCTTGTTGTTGATTTCTATTGTGGCCGTTGTAGTCAAGAGAGGATTCTTTTTTTTTTTTTAATTAATTTATTTATTTATTTTTA
>NC_048218.1:139706264-139732983 GCF_002007445.2 Ailuropoda melanoleuca | reverse complement strand
CAGTCAAAACTAGAGGCTCTGACGGCCAGGGTCACCGAGGCAGAGGAACGCGTTAGCGAATTGGAGGATGGGTTAGTAGAAGAAAAAACGAAAATAGAAGCTGGTCTTAAAAAAATCCACGCCCACGAATGTAGATTACGGGAGATTACTGACTCTATGAAACGATCCAATGTCAGAATCATCGGCATCCCTGAAGGGGTGGAGAAAAACAGAGGTCTAGAAGAGATATTTGAACAAATTGTAGCTGAAAACTTCCCTAATCTAGCAAGGGAAACAAGCATTCGTGTCCAAGAGGCAGAGAGGACCCCATCCAAGCTCAACCAGGACAAACCTACGCCACGGCATGTCATAGTGCAATTCGCAAATATTAGATCCAAGGATACAGTATTGAAAGCGGCCAGGGCAAAGAAATTTCTCACGTACCAAGGCAAAGGTATCAGGATTACGTCAGACCTGTCTACAGAGACCTGGAATGAGAGAAAGGCTTGGGGGGGCATTTTTAAAGCTCTTTCAGAGAAAAACATGCAGCCAAGGATCCTTTATCCAGCAAAGCTGTCATTCAGAATTGATGGAGAAATAAAGACGTTCCAAAATCGCCAATCATTAACCAATTTCGTAACCACGAAACCAGCCCTACAGGAGATATTAAGGGGGGCTCTATAAAGGTAAAAAGGCCCCAAGAGTGATACAGAGCAGCAAGTCACAACCGATACAAAGACTTTAAAGAGAAATGGCATCATTAAAATCATATCTGTCAATAATCTCTATCAATCTAAATGGCTTAAACTCTCCCATAAAACGCCACAGGGTTGCAGATTGGATAAAAAGACATGACCCATCCATTTGCTGTCTACAAGAGACTCATTTTGAACCCAAAGATGCATTCAGACTTAGAGTAAGGGGATGGAGTACCATCTTCCACGCAAATGGACCTCAAAAGAAAGCTGGAGTAGCAATTCTCATATCAGATAGACTGGATTTTAAACTAGAGGCCATAGAGAGAGATACAGAAGGGCACTATATTATTCTTAAAGGAAGTATTCAACAAGTGGATATGACAATTATTAATATATATGCCCCCAACAGGGGAGCAGCAAGATACACAAGCCAACTCTTAACCAAAATAAAGAGACATATAGATAAGAACACAGTAATAGTAGGGGACCTCAACACCCCACTATCAGAAATAGACAGAACACCCTGGCAAAAACTAAGCAAAGAATCAAAGGCTTTGAATGCCATACTCGACGAGTTGGACCTCATAGATATATATAGAACACTACACCCCAGAACCAAAGAATACTCATTCTATTCAAATGCCCATGGAACATTCTCAAGAATAGATCATGCTCTGGGACACAAAACAGGTCTCAGCCAATACCAAAAGATTGAAATTATCCCCTGCATATTCTCAGACCACAACGCTCTGAAATTGGAACTCAACCACAAGGAAAAACCTGGAAGAAACTCAAACACTTGGAGGCTAAGAACCATCCTGCTCAAGAATGACTCGATAAACCAGGAAATCAAAAAACAAATTAAACAATTTATGGAGACCAACGAGAATGAATACACAACGGTCCAAAACCTATGGGATACTGCAAAGGCAGTCCTAAGGGGGAAATACATAGCCATCCAAGCCTCACTCAAAAGAATAGAAAAATCTAAAATGCAGTTTCTATATTCTCACCTCAAGAAACTGGAACAGCAACAGAGGGACAGGCCTAACCCACTGACAAGGAAGGAGTTGACCAAGATTAGAGCAGAAATCAATGAATTAGAGACCAGAACCACAGTAGAGCAGATCAACAGGACTAGAAGCTGGTTCTTTGAGAGAATCCATAAAATTGATAGACCACTGGCAAAACTTGTCCAAAAACAAAGAGAAAGGACTGAGATTATTAAAATTATGACTGAAAAGGGAGAGGTCACGACCAGCACCATTGAAATTGCAAGGATTATTAGAAACTTTTATCAACAGCTATATGCCAAAAAACTAAACAATCTGGAAGAGATGGAGGCCTTCCTGGAAACCTATAAACTACCAAGACTGAAACAGGAAGAAATAGATTTCTTAAATAGGCCAATTAACTATGAAGAAATTGAGTCAGTGATAAACAACCTTCCAAATAATAAAACTCCAGGCCCAGACGGTTTTCCTGGGGAATTCTACCAAACATTCAAAGAAGAAATAATACCTATTCTCCTAAAGCTATTTCAAAAAATAGAAACAGAAGGAAAGCTACCAAACTCATTCTATGAGGCTAATATTACCTTGATCCCCAAACCAGGCAAAGACCCCCTCAAAAAGGAGAATTACAGACCGATTTCTCTAATGAATATGGATGCCAAAATCCTCAACAAGATCCTTGCTAATAGAATCCAACAGTACATTAAAAGGATTATCCATCATGACCAAGTGGGATTCATACCTGGGATGCAAGCATGGTTCAACACTCGCAAATCAATCAATGTGATACATCATATCAACAAGAAAAGACTCAAGAACCATATGATCCTCTCAATTGATGCAGAAAAAGCATTTGACAAAATACAGCATCCTTTCCTGATTAAAACCCTTCAGAGTGTAGGAATAGAGGGTACATTTCTCAATCTCATAAAAGCCATCTATGAAAAGCCTACTGCAAGCATTATTCTCAATGGGGAAAAGCTGGAAGCCTTTCCCTTAAGATCAGGAACACGACAAGGATGCCCACTCTCGCCACTATTATTCAACATAGTACTAGAAGTCCTTGCAACAGCAATCAGAAGACAAAAAGGGATCAAAGGTATCCAAATCGGCAAAGAAGAAGTCAGAGAAGATTCTTAACATGACTTCAGTCTTCTTGACTTCACTAAGACTTGTTTTGTGGCCTAACGTTTGGTCTACGCCCCTCAGAAAATGTTCCTTGTACTCTTGAGAAGAATGTGTGTGCTGCTCTTTTTGAATAGAATGTTCTTTTTATATCTGTTATGTCCATTTGGTCTATGGTGTTGTTCAAATCCACTGTTTCCTTATGATTCTTTGTCTCAATAATCTATCCATTCTTGAGAGTGAGGTATTAAAGTCCCTAATTATCATTGTAGTAGTTTATTTCTCCCTGTAACTCTGTTTTAGCTTTAAATATAATTTTTTATTTAAAAGCAAATATATATATATATATATATATATATATATATATATATANTATATTTGCTCCAATGTTAGACACATACTTTGAAGTTATCTTCTTGATGGATTGACCCCTTTATCACTATATAACCACCTTCTCTATTTTTGCCATTTTTAGTTTTAAAGGTCTTTGTTTCTTCCTAAGTATAGCTACCCCTGCTTTTCTTTCATTGCCATTTGTTTAAATTTTTTTTTCCCATCCCTTCACTCTTAGTCTACGTATGCCTGTATGGCTGAAGTCAGTTTCTTATAGGCAGCGTACTGTTGGGTTTAGCCATGTAAATATTTTATGAATATACAGATTGTCTCTTAGCTTACCCCACTCTTAACATGAAGTGATGCTATATTATGCACATTTATGTGCCCTTTGCTTTTACTACTTAATACATCTTAGGGTTATTCCATGATGGCATAGAAAGAGATTCCCCATTCATTTTTATGGTTGGTGCTCCCATGTTATGGATTACTTAAATAGCTTGGTGACTGGCATTTAGATTTCTTTCATTCTCTGGGAATTATAAACAGTGTTTCACATGTTTAGTTTACATTAATGTTCTGGTCATTTGTAATATTGATAGATATTACTAAATTGCACTCTACAAAAGCTATATCAATTTGCTCTCCAGCTATGAGTGTGAGTCTGTTTCCTCACAGTTCCTAATGTAATAGCATATTATTTATGTACCTATGTATTAATCATATTATATAATTATATATTCCGAAATACAATTATTAGATATAAAATTATTTGATATATACTTCAATATATTATCTTTGCTAATCTGAGAGGTAAAATATTATATCTCTAAAATTTTTTTGTTTTTTAATTAAGGCTTATTTTGTATGTAACAAAAGTTCAGCTCAATGAATTTTACATATGTATACACCTGTGTAACCACCACCTAAATCATGACATGCAACTTAACCAGTATCTCAGAATCTCTCTTGCTCATTTTCCATATCCAACCTCCCCAGAGAAAAACACATTCTGACTTTAACCACAATAGAGTGTTTTGCTTATTTTTTAATATAAATATTAATTATTGAATATAAACAAAATCATGTAATATGAAGATTTTTATTTCCAACATTTTATGCAACACAACATTCCTGCAAATGTTAGAAATTCATTCTTTTACATTGTATATAGAATTCCACTTGTTAAATATATCAAATCTGTATCTTTAATTTTGTTTTTAAAGTTTTAATATAATTTCTATTTAAATGAGATTGAGCTGGAATCTTGTTTCTTAAAAGGGCCATTTGCATTTTTAATAAACTTTTGATAAGAGTTATTTGCTCCTTTTTCTATTATCTACAATGATTAAATATTGTACATATATAATATACAATCATACATATATTTAGACATTGTTTATGTCACAACTATTTTTTTCCTGTTTGCCAATTATCTTTTAATTTTCTGTGTGGTATCCAAATATCTCACCTTTCTTCTATGACTTTCATTGATTTTTAACATTCTTAGAAAGATCTTCCTTAATCCAAGATTATTTTTAAAAATCAATCCTTAGTGATTTTATAGTTTTTCTACATTTAAATATCTGAAAAACTTAACCTGTATCCTACTGAAAAGTGTAAAGTATGAGTTCAACCCATCCCCCTGGCAATTTCCCTCCTTCAGAACTTGACTTTCAGATCTTGCCTTAGAAGAAAGTTGTATGGATGTGGTCTCTGTGTTGACTACTCATCACATGGAAGCAAAATTCAGCCTCAATATGAGATTCAGGCAGGAAAAAGGTACTTCTTTTCCTCAAATGAATTTCAAAACTGTGTAACGCTGTGTAATTAGACCACAAACTAGAACAAAATAATTGCTTCTGAATATTTTTTTCACAAACCCCACAAAAATGAAACTAGAAATTAAAAAAAAAAACAACAAAAACTTTCAGTAAGATACTACCTTTCTTCCTGCAAAAGATTCTGTGCTGAGTCCCAAATCACCTCACTTATTGACCATGGGGACTTAACACAGCAAAATACCCCTGGTGATGACCAACTGGGAGTTTATCATGTATTATAACACCAGATTCATCAGTTTGCATTCCAGAAAACATGGTCCCCGTTATTTCAAAATAAAACCAACCAAAGGAAAAAAATAAGTAAATAAAAGCTTCTCACTGGCTGTAAAAAGTCTTATGTAATCTATACATTCACCACAGAAACCAAGGAAGTGGAAGAAAGGAAAGAGATGAAAATCTAAAATTGCAGGAGCATCAATCTGATGTGATTTATCTGGTATAAAATGGAATTAAAAGACCATTATTTTAACATTTAACTGCAGTATTACTCAATTTCTCCAAGCTGCTCTATCTCATATTTAATAAGATGTACTTTTGAGAAGGTGTATCATCTAAAATCATTCTGTGAGCATATTGGTCATTGGCCTGTGGCCAGTATTTTACAGAATGCACAGTATTTAGAGGAAGAATGAGCCCAGAAATTTCGAGAATGTACTGGCCTGAGCTAGAAGAACTATTTGACCTGGTCTGTAAAATATTACTGCAAGTTTCTCAAACTAGGTTAACATTTTTCTTACCATACGGTCTCTCTGTGGTTCAAACTAGAGGACAGAAAGTTGTGCATGTGAGAGGTGATTTAATAATCTGCCATTTGCTGAGCAAGCCCAATATGTAAAAATACTAAATTGCTCAGATACTTGAAGAAATGATTACCTCTAAACAAAGCTAACTTCAGAGTTCATCTCAAAAGCAAACTTCTCTGGTTTATCTTCAGGACCAATCCTATTACTAGAAGCAAAGTCTCTCACAGAACTTATGGAACAAGAAACAAGTCAAGTGCAATCATCAGAAAAAGGTGCCAAGGTAGGGTGGGTTTCCAAGCACGGCATGTGTAACATTGTTGGTTACACCGCAAATACTATTACAAGAGACAATTCCTCCCCTTTGCGAAGTAAATGCCAGTTTTGATTCACAATATCCAATTGTGATTTTTGAAGAAGTCAATGAAAAAAGACATACTAAAAAGTTACCCATTTTTCAGTGTAAAGGGCAGATGACTTGTGAAAGCAACATCAAATGAATGCTGGTTACAATTTCCATGTAAAGGGCATGCACATCATGGGTCTAGATGCTGTGACTGGGGCATTGGGCTGTGGCATATTCTGCGACCTAGTAAAGTAAATAAAATGCCTTTGTTTCATTATAAGAAAGAGTCTGATCTGGAAATGAATAAAGGAATAAAGTAATAAAGGAATGTTTGATTTTGAAAATGATGAATATGATTAAGTATCAAGATCTATGCTTCTTAAATTTAATTGTCTGAAACAAAGTTCAATTCAGTGCAACAGACATACAAGGAAATGAATACATTCCAGGCACTGTGTAGACACTTTAAACCTAAAAACTTTTTTTTCATTATAAAAGTAATACGGTAATTTTCTATTTTCGGAAATGTTCAGATCTCCCTCACCTACATGCAACCTGAAAAATGACAGAAAATCTATGAAAATTAAGTTTAGTGATACACAGACAAACTCCTGAAAAGTAAGAGGAACTCGATTCAGAGGAGACTGCAGCTATAGGGCAAGCCTGGCCAGTGATAATGCAGGGTAGGCCAGCCTTGGCCTTAGGTAAGCCATCCCAGTAGGTGGCAGTCCCAGGTGGGAACACTCAGAGGACAACCATCCCATGACATCGCCCACTACAGCGAGAGGAAACAGTTACAGCTACTACCAGACAGGATGTTAAGGATTCACAGAAATTTAGACAAAAAAAAAAATCTGAGGAAGGCCAATATTATCATAGAGGAACAACTAAAGAAAGATCTTAAGTTGAAAGAAATTAGCATTATTAGAAAAATCAGAAGAGAGCTTTAAAATGACTGTGAGGGGCACCTGGGTGGCTCAGTCAGTTAAGCATCTGCCTTGGGCTCAGGTCATGATCTCAGGGTCCTGGGATTGAGCTCCGCATCAGGTTCCCTGTTCAGCGGGGAGCCTGCATCTCCCTCTGCCTGCCGCTCCCCCTGCTTGTGCTCTCTCTCTCTCTGACAAATGAAATCTTTAAAAATATAAATAAAAAATAAAATGACTATGTGAAAGAAGAAAGGAATCATCACTGAAATTAAAACAGGATGCTATAAAACACAAACAGATGACAAGAAAAGAAATGAATGAAGAATTTAATTGATATAAAGACAAAATAAATAGGTTAAGAGCACATTTTACATAGTTGAAAAATTAATTAGCGAACCAAAGATCAAACCTAGAAATTCTTCCAGAATCAAACAAAAACCTAAAAACCAAACACATTAGAATTGATAAAAAACAAAAGAGCAGACAATTATGGAGAAAATTAAAAGTTGTATTTGAAAAGAACAATAACTCAGAAATTTGCAATTTAATCATTGAGGGAGAGGAAAGACACCAGGAGCAATTACAAAGAGGAAAAAAACAAAAACAGTAATTAAGTACCAGTAGAAAAATGAACTAAAAAATTTAAGAGCAATGTTGGTAAATTTATAGCAGTAGAATTGAAAACCTAGTAAAGATGACAAAATGAATACATTTCTAGAGAATACCAATACTAAAAGCAAATTTGAAATATTAAAACCTGCACACATATACAAAATTACCAAAAGTGTAGCTATCTTTTTGAAATCTTCAAGGAAAAGATAATTTTCATCTTACACAAATGGTTTTGGAACGAAGAACTAGTTCTATTACAGACCAATTGATTTTACAAGGGACGATTTAAGGCATAGTACCAATATCAAAAATAGACAAAAACTGAATAAAAGAAAATATATAGCTTTCTCTATAAATACAAGTGAAATGAATCAAATTTAAAATGCAAAGAACTAATAAAATTCAATAAGACTGCTGGATACAAGTTCAACATTCAAATTCAATGGTCTCTACGCAAAAGCAACAACCAAATAAAACTTAGAGTAGAAAACGACGCATGTCATCATAGCAACAAAACCAATGTATTGTACATTTATTAAATGCAAAAAAATTTTATAATTTTTAGTAAGTTGTACAAGCATTTTATGAAGACAATCCAAGAAATTTATAAGAAGACAAAAAGAGTCTTAAAGTCCAAAGTTAATGTAATTATGGGGATATGACAGCTCCATGTAGATATCAATTCTTTGTGAATCTCTCTATAAAGCCAAATTAATACCTTTTAAAATCCCATCAGAGTTTCATGGAGCCTCACAACCTAGTTATAAAATTAACTGAAAGAGTAATTGGGCAAAAAATTAACCAAGAATTTTTTTAAAGCATGAGGATGGGTTGATATGAAATTATTTAAAGAAAAATCAAGATATGAAACTATACTAATTAAACAGCATTAGAGCAAGAGGAGGAGACTGAATGTTGCTGAGATTGCTATTACTATCAATACGGATATTTATTTTATGCATAGTCATAAACAATCACATGTGAGCATATTTGCAATCTGTATGTATCTATCTTATACTCTGACAACTTGCCTTTGTTTATTTTTTTAAAAGATTTTATTTATTTGTTTGACAGAGATAGACACAGCCAGCGATAGAGGGAACACAAGCAGAGGGAGTGGGAGAAGCAGCAGCAGAGGAGCCTGATATGGGGCTCGATCCCATAACACCGGGATCACGCCCTGAGCCAAAGGCAGACGCTTAACGACTGCACCACCCAGGCGCCCCAACAACTTGCCTTTAAAACATACCGCAGCACTCTTTTCTATACTCATAATTCTATTTCATACCTCTTGATGACAGTATAATATTCTATTTCACAGGTACAACTTTACATTAAGAAATTTCATTATTTATTTACCGTTACATTATTTTCAGTAAGTAGTCTTGTCCACAATCTTTCTACCTAATACTAGGACATAAATCAGGAATATTCCCCTGAGTGGAACTTCAGGAACAAGGATATACGAATTTTAAGTTATACAAAAGAGTATCTCATTTTCTTTACAGAAGATCGCATTTATGGTCCTACCTGCTGTGCTTATAATACCATCTATTTAATACCAGCCTTCATTTGGCTTCTCCATGTTGAGTTACACTGAGAAACGCTTTCCCCGGTCTAATGGTAGGTTCCTCCGTATGTTTTACTTAAGATACCTACAATTTCATTCTAGAGGGTGATAGGAATATGGCTTTCTATTATTTTTTCCCATACAGCTGGATAGCTCTTGAAAAGTTTATTGAATGGTGATTAATTTTTCCACTAGTATGAAATACTACCACTCTTACAGCTAAACAGCCTTGTAATTTTGAGCTATACCATAAGTCTGCCTAGTTTTCTACTACCAAACTCTGTCTATGGTGACGTTTCATTTAATATATTTTAGTAACAGGTCGGGCTACCATATCCTTTCCATTCCCACATTCATAATCAGATTTTTTAGAGCATCTTTTGCATTTTTAAGTACTTATAAAATAAATCCATAGCTTTTTTCTTTAAAAATGTTAATTTTATAGGGGTGCCTGGGTGGCGCAGCGGTTAGGCGTCTGCCTTCGGCTCAGGGCGTGATCCCGGCGTTATGGGATCGAGCCCCACGTCAGGCTCTTCCACTGTGAGCCTGCTTCTTCCTCTCCCACTCCCCCTGCTTGTGNTCATAATCAGATTTTTTAGAGCATCTTTTGCATTTTTAAGTACTTATAAAATAAATCCATAGCTTTTTTCTTTAAAAATGTTAATTTATANGCTGGCTGTCTCTATCTCTGTCGAATAAATAAATAAAATCTTTAAAAAAAAATGTTAATTTATAATATAAATGTTATATCATTAAAAATATGCCTAAGAATAAACTGAACAAAAATTTCAAAACCTATGTTAGAAAAAACNTTTATAATGTAAATGTTATATCATTAAAAATATGCCTAAGAATAAACTGAACAAAAATTTCAAAACCTATGTTAGAAAAAACTTTAAACCCTACCTAAGTACATTAAAGACAACACAAGGAAATGGAAAGGCATGTTTTTCTTAGAAGGAACAGTGGTATTGTGTCACTTATTTATAAAGCAATCAATAAATTCATTTCTACCTCCAATAGATGAGCTAATAGGTATTTTTTATCTTGATAAAATTATAAAAAAGTTCCAGAATAACACACATACACACACACACACACACACACACACACTACCACCACCACCACCACCACCACTAACAACGACGGAATAGATGGAATAATTGGATTACCTTAAAACAAATTCATGCAGTAACATTTGCAAGATGGCAGAAGGAAGGCTTCCTCACTTGTATCCCCCCTCAGGCATACTAGTTTGGAGCTACCATGGACAAAAACCCATTTGTGAAAGCTTTGGAATCCAGATTTTAGAGAAGGCAGGCCATGTGGGGTGGCAGGCTGACAGACTGTGGTCCTGGTTCGAGCCCTAGAAACAGCGCTGACCCCTGTGGATTCAGCGACAGCCTGTTTGACTTCGGGTCTGCCGCCAGTGCCATCTGCCAGGGACCTAGCTGGGAAGAGTCCTGTGTCCCTGTGCCTCAGCCAATAGGCTCTCCAACCTCTGACCTTGGTTTTGGCCCCGAAGCATCCAGTGACCTGGCTCTAGCTCCTCTCAGCCATGGTCCAGAAGCAGTACTGTCCTCGCAGGGACAGCATGGAGGTACACACACCCATACTCCTGAGGCAGCCCCATCCTATTGTCTGACTGCTTATCCTGGAGCTGCTCTTCAACTCTGCTCTAGGCCCTGTCCTCTGGAGTGTGGGAGTGGTCCTGACTGCACAGAACCTGTGCAGGAAACACCCACACCCGGGGAGGCAGACCTGCTGACCTCAGTTAGACAACACAGCCTGGATAAGTCCTATATGCAGCCCAGCCCCCCTCAGCCACGGTCTGGCAGCAGCACCGTCCTCTCAGAGATAACGTGGGAAACACCTGAAGACAGACACACCAGAACACAGCATGACTTCGGACCCTGAAACAGCCCTGTGACCGACTGGAGGCCTGTTCAGCCATGGTCCAAGGACATTCCTGCCCATCCAGGAACCTGGCAGGAGGCACTCTCATCCGTGCCCTGGAGGCAGACCTACGCACCGCAGCCCCAGCTCTGAACCCTGAAGCAGCCCTGTGACCCTTTCCCAGCTGCTCTCAGCAGAGGTCTCGGGTCGTCTGCCTACCCAGGGGCCTGCCCCTCCCCGCCCATCTGCAAGCCTGCTAACAGGCCCAGGGTCTGTGGATCCAACTGTCAACAATGAATCAGACACTCGTCCCAGCACAGGCTACTGGCCAAGACCACAGGGGCAGGTCTGTCTATCCAGGAACCGGACAGGGTCCACAGCCACCGGAGGCCCTTGGAATCAGGTCTACCAGCCATGGACCAATCCCACAAGCGACAAAGAAGGTAGTTATGTGAGGATATCATCAAGATAATATAAAAGTTGTAAACATATATGCTACCAACATCAAGAACTTCAATGTATAAAGCAAATATTCACAACTGAAAATGCACTATGAAAATATAAAAAATGAGAAAATAACCCTAAATGTCTAAGTAAGAGTTTAGAGGTAACTAAAATACAATTATAATCGCCTTTCATTATTGCATATTTATCACATGGTAGAAATTGTTCCACTATTTGCCATAGTTCTAGAAACTTTTTCCCATACCCTTTCCTTTAATTTCAAGCCCTACCTAATCCTTTACAGGGTAACTTTCTCAAAAAGGAAAGGTTGAAGGCAGGCCTTAAAAAAGGCATCAAGGAAACAGCAATCAGTTCTGACATTAAGGAACTGAAAACAGGCTCACAAAATGGTAGATCATGTACCAAGTAAGCATATTTCCTTAGTCAAAAATAACATCTGTGTCCGTCGAAAGACTGGAAGCAAGGTACACATACAGATAGAACTCTCAAAGTACATGAAATGTAAAAGTGTCATATGATCTGTTGATCATTACTAGTACCATCTTTGGCGTAACTAGGGGGGAAAAAGTAGCATTCTTACATACAAGAAGATGCTGTTTTATGACCACTAATATAAACTAAATTTTTCTCAAATTGTTTTTTTCAATGGTCAATTGTAAAGCCTCACCAATTTATTGAAATATTCAAAGTAGATCATTTTGAAAGTGTTTTAAAATGCTTTAAGAACAATGGATTTAGGGCACCTGGGTGGCTCAGTAGGTTGTATGCCTTTGGCTCAGGTCATGATCCCAGGGTCCTGGGATCGAGCCCCATATCGGGCTCCCTGCTCAGCGGGGAGCCTGCTTCTCCCTCCCCCTTTGCCCCTAGCTCCTGCTTGTGTTCTCTCTCTCTCTCCCTCTCTCTCAAATAAATAAAATCTTAAAAAAAAAGAACAATGGATTTAATGAAATGTATTATTTAATGTATTAAGAAAAGCCATACTATCGTTTGCTCTCATTTATGAACGAATAAAACCCAGCCGTTCTGTAGACAGGGAGCCACAGACTTAGCAGTGACAAGCTCATTTCCTCTGGCACCCAATAACTCAGGTTTCTCTCTCCAAGGGGAAAATGACACATTGACGACTAGCCTTAGTCCAGCTGAACCAGAAGAGAAAGCCTGCTTTAGAAAATACAATGTTCTTCGAGTCAAATCTATACGGCATAGAATTATCCCTGTGCTCTGGATTATCTCTGCTATCGCTGTACTTCACTGGTGACGGGAAGGGGGTGTTTACTGAAATTGCATTTTGTCCGTAGACCCTATTTTCATGATAGTTTTTCAAGGGCCTTCACAAAGTTATCTTTAGAAATTGGCAGGCATGTTATTTACACTCAAATGTGAAGCTGTATTGAATAATTAAGTATCTAAGTATCCGATGCTGACGGAAACATGGAGTTTGTACCAACACAAGTGACTGAGGAAATAGCCAGCAGTGGGAAGCACCCAGCTCCATTGGTTTACTAAATGTGTCCCTGCACCTGCTGTTCCAGTTTATTTTTATGGAAATGGAAATGTTAACCTATTGGGGATCACATCCCAATAGAAAAGCTAACCTCTAATCATGCATATTAAACGTATTGACTCTGTTACTAATTATTTCCTTTGAAACCTCTCAGATAGGATTATATAAATAGCTGATGGCATCAAGATGTTGAATTTGTATCCAAATAGTAACAGAAACCTGGTATTCATTGGAATGAATAAAACCACCACGTAAAAATATTATCAGAATACTATAATATATTCTGGTTGCAAAGACTCTAGCTGAAGATATGTCAATAGCACTAGAATCTTATGTAATTAAGTATAAAACCGCATGAAAATCTATGAATAAAAATTAATGTGTCAGCTCTGTATTAAGATTTTAAAAATGATCTTAACTAGCTATAGGTTCTCCTCAATTAATTTTGCAAATCCAAAGAAAGCCAGCAATTTGTGCTGGGAAATCCCTTCTTTACCGTCCACTGTAGCACTAGACAGAGGAGCTGCTCCACCACACAAAAGTCCTTGTAGGTAGCCCATCGCTTGTTCAGTGGTAGCCTGAAGAGCGCTGTTAACAGTGATGTTATGAGCTCTATACCCTTCTCCAAGAGTTGGGAGAATACTAAGAAATACCGGCACAGAGTCTCATTTGGAAAAAGAAGAAAACTCATTCCACCCAAAGATTTCTCAGACATTTGACCTTTGTGTTGGCAGAAAGGGGAAAAAAAAATTAAACAGCATTTGTACTCTGTAATTGGCACAACCTCAATGGAAGTCGTTCACTAACAAAGCAGAACATCAAGCAGGATTTTGGTAAATAGCACATTATTTCATAAAGAGCTCTGCTCAAGGTAATTTACAAGAAGGGGGGGAGGCTTACATAAAGCCACCACTTAGGATTGTATCAAATCAAATCAATTTCATAGCTCCTTTAAATTTTATTGGTGTTTATTTCAGCTTTCGTATTTCATAGAGTTGAAATAACAAAAACATCTCTGAGATGTCTCAATTTTGACTCCATTTTAAGCTCATCGTTTTTTCTTCTTAATTTCTTTTCTAAAAGAAAAGGTTTGCTTCCCTTTCACACACTCTGAATATAGCAATAGAAACCATTGTACTAAAGAGTATTCTGAGGATGTTTGGTATTTAATTTGAGTGTGGGAAGAAAGCCAGGGGACTTGTTCTTCCTGTGTGAAGGTGAAGATGATTTACTATTTGTTTAGGTTGGTGAATGAAGCATTGTCTGTGCAGCAGCTGTATTTGGGAGAGTTCTGGCAAATTGTACCAGACTGCATGTTGTCACCAACAAATGTAATTTCCCTGAGGCACAATTCTGGACACGTGCCCTCCCACAGCGGGAGCAATTCCAATATCCCTTTCATGCACCTGAAAAAGTGGCGTTCAAAGCCCTTTACTGTCAGGTGTCCACACAGGATCATGGTATACAATGACACGGGAGGTGCCTTCAGTTAGGCAGTCAAGGAAGAATCTCTGAGGAGAGGATGTATGAGTTGTGTCTGAAGGGTGTGAAGGAAAAATACATGAAATCATACAGATAAATGATATTACAAAAGGAAGTACCATCGAAGACTTTGATACGGAACAACCTCACTATAATGAAGGTAGAAAGACAAGAGTGGTTTGGCCAAACCTATCCTTCCACAGATCAATTCTTCCTTCACTGAAAACCCAAACCCCAAACCCCAAACTGAAATATGTTTCTCACTTTCTCTAAGTGTTGGTAAAAGAGGAAAAAGAAGTATAGCAGTGGAGAAAGAACAGGGAAATGGACTCTTCCAGGTTCTTCCAAGGCTAGTGTTGTACTCAGTCTGCTAGAGGGAGCTTAGGAAGCAGAGCAGACGGAAGAGGAAGCGCTGAGCAAGTGTTCAGGAAGCAGGGGAGTCAGCAGAGCTCACCACAGCGCATGCCCAAAGGAAAAAATATCCTCATTGCCATGATTCTCAAAAGGCCATGAGTGATGGGGATTGCATTTTAGAGAGTGTAGTGTATCAGAATCTTCATACTTATATTCTGTTCATGATCTGATGCTTCTTGTGCATTTCAGTACATAGATCTTGTCTGGGTAACTTTATCTTGGAAATACATTTAAAAAAAGGGGGGGAGTGTTGGCTTGTGATATCTCCCAGTTGCGTTTGAAGGATATTAACTGAAGAGAGCTCATGAACTGTCATCTATGGTCCCATGATTAAAGGCAAACAAAGATCATAAGAAGTGGATTTTTTTTTCTCTCAAGGCACTTCATATACCATTTTCTAATATCATGATTCACTTATTATTTATTAAGTTAATAAATATTGAGGGCTCACTATGTGCCAAAATCTATACCGTGGTCTGGAGATAGGATGGTGAGTGAAAGAAATAGTGGCCCGTGGTCTTTTCTTCTGGATGAAAACGGTCTTAACTTTAAGAATCCAATTTCATTCCTCATTATATTCCCCTGTATTACCTGTTCACACATTCATTTGGCAAGAACCTAATAAATACTTGGAGAATAACTGAATTTTAAAAAAGCAAAAAAAGGAAGAAGCATACAACGTGAATGTATACCTAGGTTCAAAGTCTACGCAGAAACCCTCGGGAAAGCTGCAGGCTTAGGCTCTGCTGTGGAAAAGCCTGGGCTGTTCTTAACAAATGCATAGGAATTTGAGAGGCAGAACTGGGACAACTTCTCTAAATTTATTGCTCTGGAAGTCCACAGGAGGGGAGAAGACTAACCTCACGGTGAAGCCAAGATTCTTAGGTGCTTTCTTGATACTCTTACTGCGTGGACATTCTGACTCCCAGACAGAATTTACTTAGGAAGAATGTTTTCATAATCAAAGAAAGAGGCATGTGTGTCATTGGTCTTATTTGCAGAAAGATGCCTTCCAACAAAGTTATAGAGCCTTGTGCTTACTTTAGGTTTCTAGTCCTGGGGCGTTAAAATAATTCCACTGTCATTTTAAGTAGAACCATGCCCCTGAACTAAAAAGCTAAGACTCATTATGACTGAATGGTTTGCGGTATTACCCATTGTCAACACAATTGAGATGTTCTGCATGACGTGTGTGTGTGTGTGTGTGTGTGTGTGTGCGTGTGTGTGTGTTTAAGATATTATTTATTTATTTGACAGAGAGAGAGACAGGGAGAGGGAGAAAGCATGAGCAAGGTAGGGGCAGAAGGAGAGGGAGAAGCAGGCTCCCGGAGGTCAGACGCAGGGCTGGATTCCAGGAACCCCAGATCATGACCTGAGCCAAAGGAAGATGCTTAACCAAATGAGCTACCCGGGTACCCCTTTAATACTATTTACCAACTACGTCAACTTGACAATGCAGAGAATGTTTTGCTATAAAGAATAATTCCCTGATCCCCAAGGATACACTCTGTTCATGAAAAAACGAACAAACAAACCGCGTGTGCTAAAAGGCTAGCTTGCTCAGTATTGTTGAAAGCAAGGGGTGGAGGGGGTGGGTGAGCTGTGTGAAGCCGGACTGCAGACAGTCGCCAGCCTGGCCCCAGATGAGGGAGGGGTTCTCCTGGGCAGCAGCAGGCGTGGCCCTGAGCAGGGTCTGCTGCCTCTCTTAGATCCAGACATGTCCATTTCTCAGGGGTACAGTGGCACCCATGATTTTTTGGGGGGGCTCCTGAATGTTTCTAAGGGGTATGATTCCTGGAGCGGCCCCCGCTGCAACACTTAGTTTCTAATGACATGTAAAGACAAAATGTGAGCTTTTATTTTACAGCCTTGTAAGACATGTCATCTTGTGGTACTTGTGGTTTTGCGGGCAGGGTTTTTCACTGAAGTTGCTAGTATTCTTCACTGAAATCAGAGAGGGAGGAGGTTGGCCTCACTTGCTCCTCGTGTGCTGGAAGCCCCTCCTGAATCTGTAGGTCAGTTTCCAGCCCAAGGCCAACTGGGACCTGGGTGCGGGGCTTGCATTTCTCACACAAGAAACTACAAAATCATCCAGTTCGAGCATAACTTATGCTTAATTACCTACTTTGCCGATGGAAGATTCCAGGTGTCTTACCACTGATAAACTTGTTATACTTAAGAGTGGAAGGATGTATTATATTTGGATAGTATTTTATGATTTACAAAGATGTTCAAATTGTATTATTTCAGATCATATACATGACAACCCAGAAAAAAGAAGATACTTTTTACACTTTGCCGATAAGAAGCGAAGGGTCAGGAACGCTAGATGTTCACAGGAATACAATTAGAAATTGAAAAGGACTCAAACCCAGGCTAACAGACTTGGGCGTCTCTCCTTTTACCTGCGCCATACCTTCTTTCTAACATGCGTAGAGCCCCAGCAGATCCCTAATTATAGGATAACCTGCAGTGCACTTCTTGCTCTTCAGAGCCAAAGGGAGTCATCCAGGCTTACACCTGGGACCATGCGCAGAAGGGGGGCAGGAGTGCGCTGGGGTTTCCTCTGGGGCAGGAGGCATGGAAACAGTGGGCAGGCCATCACGGAGCCACCCCAGGAAAGTACAGACACTCTGGACCGGCAAGTCTGTATCTAGTGGCCCCTGAGAAGCAGCTAGAATGCAGTTTCGGCAGCCCCTTATGGTTCTTCCTAAAAACGGAATACTGATGGAGCACGTGCCGCAGCCCAGGACTCGCTGGGTGCTCTGGAGAAGAGGCTGTGCTCTCTGCCCTGGGGGAGCCTGTAATTTAGGGAACAAGACCAACACGCCAACTATGGAATTGTCTCCTAGCAGGGCCGTGCCAGAGAGACTAGCAAGAGCTGTACAGAGGAAAGTTTTCTCTGTTCGGATTTGCTACTTTGAGAATCGCTGCTGCAGTGCGATGTTCTATCCTGTCTGCGCCCTCTTTTCTGAGGACTTGAACAGGAGAAGCTATTTTTTTTTTCATGAGAAGAAATAAAACTTGCGGAAGCCAATATGACACACATTTCAGATTCCCTAAAGACGTGATATAACCCAGCTTCAATTTCGGAGCTGAGTTTTTATGATAAAATTAGACTACCTAGAAAACAAATTCGGCATCGACTGAGTTCAAACAGGGAAAGTTCACAGCAACCTTCTGATTGATGTTAAAAGAAATGCCAGTGGTTCAGGAAGTAGAAATGAAGCTGAAGATGGAAAGGCAACATTAGGCTTTACGACGAGAGCCTGGTGAGACTGGCCGCCTTTCATCTTAAGCAATGAGCAATGGAGAGCGGCTCTCTAGACGCTTCTTTCTGACTACCATGCCCCATGGGGCAGGGGCCAGAGGGGCAGTGGCCTTCCGTGGTACACCACCCCACCCTTCTCATCACCAGTCCTCGGTTTGCTCACAAGTGCGCACCTCTCGGCTCCTTTTTGGGCTTTGGGCCATGAAGGGACTTCATGGCTGGGTGCTGAGCAGACCTGGGGCATTCCTGCACCTGGGTGCACCTGGAACCAGAACGGCGCATTTCGCTGGAGCTCAGGTGCCTGCCATGGGTATTTTTCACATGGGGAGCTTTCTTTAAAAGCCAGACCTATCAACATTAAGGGTTAGAGAGTGGCAGCAAATAGGTGGAAACTGAAGTATCCAAGCAAATTGGGGGAAAGTACGTACTAGAAGTGTCATGATTTTTACTCCGTTGCTCTGCAACTTCCTAATGTAGCATGAACGTGGTGAGAGGTGAAGTCCAGAGTATCCAAGCTATTTCCTGAGGGCATTGATGCCTACAATGGGGACCTGTCACTGTTAGCTTTTGGTTCATAGGATACTTTTATTTAAAAGATTTTATTTATTTATTTGACAGAGAGAGACAGCCAGCGAGAGAGGGAACACAAGCAGGGGGAGTGGGAGAGGAAGAAGCAGGCTCCCAGCAGAGGAGCCTGATGTGGGGCTCGATCCCAGACCACCGGGATCACGCCCTGAGCCAAAGGCAGACGCTTAACCACTGAGCCACCCAGGCGCCCCGGATACTTTTTTTTTTTTTAATATTAAAATTTCAGAGTAAAAACCAGCACGTGTCCGTCTGGCTGCCTATCGACCTATCTTGGGATAAGGCAGGTACTCATGACTATTACTGTGAAGAAGGGTAGAGCAGGAACTTCTGGCTGAATGGACATCAGATCAGTTTTGCCAATAGTGTCTGACCTTTCTATCTGAAATCTTATGTGTTAAAATGTATTGAATTAAACAGGTGAAGTCTGACTAAGCAGTATAGTGATCCAAGGCCAGTGAGGCCTCTGAGATGAAATTAAACCTAAGGGAGAGAAGGTCTGCACTTGTGCATGGTACTCTATACCCTCTGAGTGTTAGGGCAAAGGGGGTTTGAACTCTGCATTGTAAGTGCCCACTGATATCACCTTAGGTGTCTTGTTGGAAAAACAACTGTGTGTGTGTGTGTGTGTGTGTGTGTGCGCGCGCTTTTGTGTGGTGCAGGTGTGTGACAGTCTTAATGACAAAGAAGTGTAACAGTCGGGGCTCAAGTGGATTTTGCTGTAGGATTGCACTGACTGAGCTGGATGCCCGGGCCACTCGCCAAGTGCTGGGAGAATCAGCAGAGACTCACGTTAGCACCAGAGGCAGCAAAGGGTCCTGGGCCTGCAGTGAGGGGTACTGCAGACAGGCCGTCACCTCACAGTGATGTGCTTTAATTGGTAACCCTAAGATCCTACTTTGGCCGTGGTGGCCCTGGAAACAACCAACACCAGCAGACCAAGAGGTCACATTTATAGCAACTGGCTTTGAAGAACATCCCTGAAACCTCAATTTCACAGCACATAGCTTTCAGTGCAAAGAAGAAAGGAAATGCTGATCTTTGTAAAGAACCTGGGGGAATCCATGAAAGAATTTGCAAAGAGAACACAAGGAAAAGAACATACCTGTGGCTAATTTGCAAGGTATTGTCTTTTGACCTGCTGTGAACGTAGGCTTTATTATAGATGGAGATCTGAGGGTATAA
Organism: Ailuropoda melanoleuca; assembly: GCF_002007445.2. Taxonomy (NCBI): domain Eukaryota; kingdom Metazoa; phylum Chordata; class Mammalia; order Carnivora; family Ursidae; genus Ailuropoda; species Ailuropoda melanoleuca. The sequence continues at coordinate 139,712,995 of NC_048218.1, read as the reverse complement.
CAATTACTCTATGTTATGGACTGAATGTTTGTGCCTCACCCCCCAAATTCACATACTGCAGCCCTGACTTCCAATGTGATGGTATTTAGAGTTGGGGCCTTTGGGAGGTAATTAGAGTTGGATGAAGTCATGAGAGTGGGGCCCCTGATGGGATTAGTGCCTTATAGGAAGAGACATCAAAGGGTTTGCTCTCTTCATCTCTCCACCTGTGCACAAAAAAAGGTCCTATAAGCAGGATGGTGGTTGCATACAAGCTCAAAATCCACAGCCTCAGAATGAAGGCTGTTTTGTTGGTACATTGATCGCGGACATCATATCATCTAGAACTCTAAGAAATTTCTGTCGTGTTTCACTCAATTTGTACTATTTTGCCATGGTTGCTTGTGCTAAGATGCTACAGAAAAAAACCTGTGATTCTTTATCGTATTTGGGAAAACAGAATTAATAAGACTAATTGCAAAGCACTGTGAAATTAACTCTGAGTTGGTCTCTTTCTGTTTCTCTAGCCAGAGACTGACTACAAATCCTTCTTTTCATACATCATTTACAACTTGTTACAAAATTGTTCCGCATCTGAATGTTTTTGAAATGTTAATGCAAAAAGTTTGGCTATGTACATTTGGAAGCTTGGTTAATTGATTATTTTCACTGATTTGAAGTTTAATGCTCTTTTCTGTAAAGTCAGTGTTGTAATTGACTTTACTATCATCATTGTTCATCATATCGCATCATTGCTTAAATTAGCAAACTCTGATGAAAGCGAAAGCAAAACTCAAGGGAAAGAGTACTGTTTATAGATTTGGAAAGACTTCGGGATGTTTGAATGTTCACTTAGTGTTACAATCAGATCACAAGCAGCATCGATGAGCAAAGCACAGGAGTGATGCAGACTGCTGCCTACACCCTGTTTTCACACTCCCATCTGCCTTTCTGAGTCTCTAAAGTTTCATGTGATTAGTCCTCTACTGTGATTTATCAGTCTTGGCAAAGATAAATGACAACCGGAGATCACCCTTGCCCTGGGAATTGTTATTCACATGCGGTACCTCTAGTGTTTGGCGAATCGTTAACCCTAAGTGAAAAATAATTTAAACCTCACAGTTGTCTTTGGAGTTTATTGTAATTCTCACTATCAGAGTCATCAGGGGTGTCCTGGAAATAATTTGAGATGAAAGAAAAGACAAAGAGAGCAAAGCAGGGCAAGGGGGCTAAGACAAACTGGTGCCTGAGGAAAGGGGGTGAGGGAATTCCAGAATTGCAGAGAAGAGATATGTAGAAGAAGATTTCAAGCCCCAAGTGATTTGACAGCCATGAACTACTGTCTCATATATCTCATGACAGGGACCCAGGTGACACACTCAGAAATCCACTGCTGTGTCTGCTTCAGGGCCAGCCTTCCAACCAGGTGCTCCCAGCCAGTGATTGAATGCTACAGGGACACCTAGCCAGGCACTTCCTGGGAGACAGGAGACTCCTATAACTGGTGACTTTGGCTCAACAGTTCCTCATTGGCTTTGCAAAAACTTTCTTTGAACTGCGTTACACTCTAAGACTTTTCCTACTCAACCTTCCTTGCTTCTTTCTCTCTTTCATAGAAATTAGACCTGTATCTTGGTTTGACAATTCTCTCCATCTCTTCTGACTCCCTCCTGATTTTTCCTCATAGGCATTTTCCCCAATAAATTTCTTACACAGCTAATACCAGTGTCACATCTGCTTCTCAGAGGACCCTGACACACACAGGTGGGAAGTTGGAGATAATAAAATAGTGTTTAATAATAAGATTCTGTGATCTTCACTGTTATCAAGGATATCAGCTGCCCATCTAAGAATCTTCCTCAAGATAATTAAAGCTGAATCTCCAGGATGTGTAAGGATGCTATTTTGTATATTAACACCAGTGGGTTTAAAGAAGCAGGTATGTTTGGAGCCTGGTCAATCAAGGCAGTTGAGGAAAGCAGGAGGTCCATTCTGACCTTACCGTAACATCCATAGATAAGCCAAGAGACAGGGAAGAAATGAAATATCTGATTCCATCTAGGAGGGCAGAGAGGCTCGTTGTCTTTTTTTTTTTTTTTTAAGATTTATTTATTTGAGAGAGAGCGAGTGAGTGCCTGTGAGCATATGAGCGGTGGGGGGGGGGGAGAGGGAGAGAGGAAAAAATCCTCAAGCTGACTCCCCGCTGAGCACAAAGCCTGATATGGGGCTCAATTCCAGAACCCTGAGATCATGACCTGAGCCAAAATCGAGAGCCAGCCACTTAACCAACTCAGCCACCCAGGAGCCCCTCACTGTCATTTTTTTTTTTAACACCAAACCCAAACTTAGGGTTTTTCCCCCAGTCTCATTACCTTGGTAAAATATTTTGTTTTTAAATGGAAGGTAAGCAGTCACATCAATAGTCAATACTTACTAAGCCCTTGTATGTGCCAGACACTTTCACTAAATGACTTCACTTACAATCTCATGAGGCAGAAATTGTCATTACTACTCTCTGACAGGAAACAGAGATGCACAGAGGTTAAGCAGTTCGCCCAGTTTCCAGAGCTAGCAAAAAACAGATGGAATCCTAACTTGGGCAGTTGGAGCCCAAACTTCTTGTTAACCTAGCACTAAGGCATATGTCGCAGAAGTTATACTTTCCAAATACAAATTTTGGGGGCAAAACAAATTAGTATTTTCAACTATCATGTACCAGTTTGTTTTAGTCCCGTTGTATATAAAATGTCCAAGACAATCGTTATCTGGAGCTTTCTGTAGCACCCACAATCCCAGTGTTTCCAGAAATAGTACAGAGACACACGCCTGAGGGCAAATACCTGCCTGGCACAGACTACTCACCCTTGAAATCAGCCAGAACTTGACCTGACTGTATCCTTTTAACTTGCTTAAAAGGCTATTAGCATATTATGCAAATTTGCATGGTTTATGAACAGTTTTTTTTCCTGACATGTAGCCCAATATTATTTTTTGTTTTGTTTTTTATTTTTTATTTTTTAAGATTTTATTTATTTATTTGACAGAGAGACAGCCAGCGAGAGAGGGAACACAAGCAGGGGGAGTGGGAGAGGAAGAAGCAGGCTCATAGCGGAAGAGCCTGATGTGGGGCTCGATCCCACAACACCGGGATCACGCCCTGAGCCGAAGGCAGACGCTTAACCGCTGTGCCACCCAGGCACCCCTGTTTTGTTTTTTAAATAGTGCTCAAATTAACTAGAGTGAGGAGGAAACAAAGCTAAATGTTTTATAAGAGTGTGAGATTGAGAAACAGACACAATATCAAAATATTCTCTCAACTGATCTGAATCTGTTCAGTTCAGATTTTTTAAAAAGAAAATCTCAGTTTCCCCTCGTTGGTCTTTAACTTTCCTTTCATCTTTATTTCTGCCTGAAACCAAGCTGTTATAAAAGAAAATGACTTTATAGTATATCTTTGCATGTGTGTATATATCTATATATGTTTATGTAGATAAAAAATCCTAAATGAGAAAGAAACTAAATGGATAAGAAACAAAAGAAATATTTTGGGATTATTATTATTAACAGACCAAGACACTTCAAATGTGTGGTTTTTCTTTGAGAAAAATTATCAGTGTGAAATTTCATTGCCTTAAATTCCTACCATGTAATTTTTTAATGTATTTATCTGCTCTTCTATTAATTTTTGTTGTACTGATAATTCTAAGACACTATTTAATGTATATTCTGAAAAAAGTGGTGGCAATGTCTACATTTATCATCTAAGAATACACCACCTTCCTGGAAACCACTGACGGGAAGTAATTCTCCCCCCTCCTCCCAGCCTCTGGTTTTCACCTTTATTCCACATTGTAGGCTTTGTCTCCAGGTATGAGATCTGCAATGATGATTCTGAGTAACATTCTGCCTCCAACATTCTTACCCCTAAGACAGGCCACATGCCACAAAGGGTCCAATGTAGCCTTTACATCCTGAGTGCTCATTTTGGCGNTGTAGCCTTTACATCCTGAGTGCTCATTTTGGCGATTCTTCCCTTCTGCAACACAAGTGAGATGAAGTTCTCATTGAAAGGGAACTCATCCTGATTATATCTGTTCACTTGCCAGGGACTTGATATAAAATAAAAAGAAGTATTACAATCATAAGCAATGTTTGTCAATTATAAGTATGTAATTTCGTAGGTCAATTGGACATCACCAGGAAAATTCTTACAAGAATTTTAATAAAGCCCATGGTTGTCTATTGCAAAGGTTTTTGAAGTAAATCTGAAAGACGAGGAATTTTGTAGTGAAATGCTGTATTCCTCAATGAACTGGGAAATGTGGTATGGGTAATTTAGTAATGAATACAGCGTTTAAGAAAATTCTACTCTGCAACAGAGCAAGGCAAGGTCTTTCAAGAAAAAAAATTTTTTTAAATAATATTTTGTAAGTACAAAACAGCACATGTCAGGAGAAAGGGTGGTGGGAGTCAGAGGCTGCGTCTCTGACCTGCTATAAAATAGAAGCCTGGACCACATCACACTATTAGAACAGCACAGCTTTCCATCCCCAACCCCAGGGTTTTGCAATTGTAGATTTCCATGAGACTACCCATCCCTCTACCCTCTTCTTCTTGCCACAGGATTTGGGCCAAGAGAAGGAGAAAGAATCCCAAGTACTTGGGTTTAGGATAAGAAGCAAAAAAAAAACAAAAAACAAAAAACCCACAAACAAGGAAGGGAAAAAGGCAAGTGGAATCTTCATTATTTTGTTTTTTTGTAACTCAGAAGAAGAAATGAATAATTTGTGAGAATCAGAACTACTATTTCAGGCCCCTTTGGGAAGTCAGGGCAGGCAGCACGTGTGATGGAGCAATTCACTTTGTGATCTGGCTACTTAGGTTTCTCCCCACTCCCACCAGTGAAAATACTCTTTCAATAGGCAGGAGCTAGTAGAAAAGTGTCTGACAAACTCATCTTTTCCAAGGTAGAAATGGCTGAGGAAATTTTGCATTTCGATAGGGAATTAAGCCAGAAATGCCTATCGTGAATGTCTACAGTGAATATCAAAAGCTTGAAATTTATATGAGGGAATTTTAGGCAAAAGGGGCCAGTCAGTGAAAAAGAAAGTTTTTTTTTAATGTAAAAAGAGCGTGCGCACACAAAGAAAGAAAAGAAAAAGAAAGAAAGTTTTTTTTTTTCCAGTTGTGGTAGGCAAGAAGGGAGAACTTTAATAAAATAATCACTGAGCATTTAATTGTTATTGAGTATTTTCTGCATGGACTTAATGGGCCTTCAAATAAATTATATGAAAAATTAACAAAGAAATACTTGCATTTTCTCTTTTCTTCTACAGCTGTGCTACATTTCCCAGCCTCCCTTGCAGTGAAATGTGTCAATATGACCGAGATCAAGGCAACGGAATGTGAGCTAAAATTACTTCTAGGTCTAACCCATATAAATACTTCATATTTTTGCCTCATCTTTTTCCCCCTTCCCTATCTACTTGAACTACACATGATACCCAAGGAAGCTTTGGGAACCATCAGGTGAAGATCGGTTTGGTTTCTTGAGTATAAGAAGTCAGCCCCATGGATGTATTTATTCACCTAATACTGCTATTAAAAATAAAGTTTACCCAAAACAATCCACAGATTCAATGCCATGCCTGTCAAATTACCAACAGTGTTTTTCATAGAAACAAAGAATCCTAAAATTTGTATTCAATCACAAAAGACCAAATGCCCAAAGAAATCTTGTGAAAGAACAAAGCTGGGATCACAATCCCAGACTTCAAGATATGGTACAAAGCTATAGTAATCAAAACAGTAAGGTACTGGGACAAAAATAGACCCATCAATGGAAAAGAATAGAGAGTCCAGAAATAAACCTATACTTATATGGTCAATTAATCTATGACAAAGGAGGCAAGAATATACAACATAAAGAACACAATCTTTTTAATAAATGGTGCTGGGAAAAATGGACAGCTATATGCAAAAGAATGAAACTGGATTAATTTCTTAAACCATACACAAAAATAAACTCCAAAGGATTAAGAACCTAAATGTGAGACCTTAAACCATAAAACTCCTTAAAGAAAACATAGATAGTAGTCTCTTGGACATCAGCCTTAGGAACATTTTTCTAGACATGTCTCCTATGGTAAGGGTAATAAAAGCAAAAAACAAAACAAAACAAAAACCAACTATTGGGACTACATCAAAATAAAAAGCTTTTGCACAGCAGAGGAAAACAAAAAGGCAATCTACTGAATGAGAGAAGATATTTGCAAATGATATATCCAATGAGGGGTTAATATCCAAAATATAAAGAACTTATACAACTCAACACCAAAAATTAAAAAATAAAAAATAAATCCAGTTAGATTATGGGTAGAGAACCTGAAAGACATACAGATGGTCAATGGACACGTGAAAAAACCTTCAGCATCACTAATCAGGGAAATGCAAATCAGAACCACAATGAGATATTAACCCCATACTAGTCAGAATGGCTACATCAAAAAGACAGGAAATAACAAATGTTGGTGAGGATATGGGGAAAAGGGAACCTTTGTATATTGTTAGTGGGAATGTGAATTGATGCAACTACTGTGGAAAACAGTATATAAGTTCCTCAAAAAAAATTAAAAATAGAAATACCATCCAAGGGCGCCTGGGTGGCTCAGTCATTAGGCATCTGCCTTGGGCTCAGGGCATGATCCTGGAGTCCCGGGATTGAGCCCCACATAGGGTGCCCTGCTCCACTG